>NW_028320810.1:5000-71854 GCF_062004578.1 Staurois parvus
GGGGGGGGGTGTTCCATGTTATCCCATGTGTCTGTGTGTGTGTGGGGGGGGGTGTTCCATGTTATCCCATGTGTCTGTGTGTGTGTGGGGGGGGGGGGGGGTGTTCCATGTTATCCCATGTGTCTGTGTGTGGGGGGGTGTTCCATGTTATCCCATGTGTCTGTGTGGGGGGGGGTGTTCCATGTTATCCCATGTGTCTGTGTGTGGGGGGGGTGTTCCATGTTATCCCATGTGTCTGTGTGTGTGGGGGGGGGGTGTTCCATGTTATCCCATGTGTCTGTGTGTGTGGGGGGGGGGGTGTTCCATGTTATCCCATGTGTCTGTGTGTGGGGGGGTGTTCCATGTTATCCCATGTGTCTGTGTGTGTGTGGGGGGGGTGTTCCATGTTATCCCATGTGTCTGTGTGTGTGGGGGGGGGGTGTTCCATGTTATCCCATGTGTCTGTGTGTGGGGGGGTGTTCCATGTTATCCCATGTGTCTGTGTGTGTGTGGGGGGGTGTTCCATGTTATCCCATGTGTCTGTGTGTGTGTGGGGGGGGGGTGTTCCATGTTATCCCATGTGTCTGTGTGTGGGGGGGGTGTTCCATGTTATCCCATGTGTCTGTGTGTGTGTGGGGGGGGGTGTTCCATGTTATCCCATGTGTCTGTGTGTGTGTGGGGGGGTGTTCCATGTTATCCCATGTGTCTGTGTGTGGGGGGGGGGGTGTTCCATGTTATCCCATGTGTCTGTGTGTGTGGGGGGGGGGTGTTCCATGTTATCCCATGTGTCTGTGTGTGGGGGGGGTGTTCCATGTTATCCCATGTGTCTGTGTGTGTGTGGGGGGGGTGTTCCATGTTATCCCATGTGTCTGTGTGTGTGGGGGGGGGGTGTTCCATGTTATCCCATGTGTCTGTGTGTGGGGGGGGGGGGGGTGTTCCATGTTATCCCATGTGTCTGTGTGTGTGTGGTGGGGGGTGTTCCATGTTATCCCATGTGTCTGTGTGTGTGGGGGGGGGGGTGTTCCATGTTATCCCATGTGTCTGTGTGTGGGGGGGTGTTCCATGTTATCCCATGTGTCTGTGTGTGTGGGGGGGGGTGTTCCATGTTATCCCATGTGTCTGTGTGTGTGGGGGGGGGGTGTTCCATGTTATCCCATGTGTCTGTGTGTGTGGGGGGGGGGTGTTCCATGTTATCCCATGTGTCTGTGTGTGTGGGGGGGGGTGTTCCATGTTATCCCATGTGTCTGTGCACACAGACTTTTAGAGGAGAAAAAAAATGGCAGTGCGTCCCGGAGCAGCAGAGTTTGAGTAACAAAAAAATGCTTCTAAACGCGAATATTAATCAGACGGTTAGTGATGTTTGTAACTTATTGTCAAATATTAATTTACTTCAATAGTCTGCAGTCTATACTGACACCCATCTGCAGTCTATACTGACACCCATCTGCAGTCTATACTGACACCCATCTGCAGTCCATACTGACACCCATCTGCAGTCTATACTGACACCCATCTGCAGTCTATACTGACACCCATCTTGCAGTCTATACTGACACCCATCTGCAGTCTATACTGACACCCATCTGCAGTCTATACTGACACCCATCTGCAGTCTATACTGACACCCATCTGCAGTCTATACTGACACCCATCTTGCAGTCTATACTGACACCCATCTGCAGTCTATACTGACACCCATCTTGCAGTCTATACTGACACCCATCTGCAGTCTATACTGACACCCATCTTGCAGTCTATACTGACACCCATCTGCAGTCTATACTGACACCCATCTGCAGTCTATACTGACACCCATCTGCAGTCTATACTGACACCCATCTTGCTGTGTTATCTGAAGATTTCTGCTTTGCAAATTAACTCTAATGAATTCTGTTCAATTATTTTTATAAAATTATTTTTGTAGTGGAGGAACTGTGATTCAATTTAGCTGACTCAATTGTTCATTCAGGCATTCCCTGACACCTCCCATCCACCCTCCCCTTAAAAATCACAGCTACCTTGCATCTTCCCTCCCCATACATTCTCCACTATCCTCTATCCTTCCTCCCCCTCCCCTCCTCTCCTCCATCCTTCCTCCCCCTCCCCTCCTCCGCTCTCCTCCATCCTTCCTCCCCCTCCCCTCCTCTACTCTCCTCCATCCTTCCTCCCCCTCCCCTCCATCCTTCCTCCCCCTCCCCTCCTCTCCTCCACCCTTCCTCCCCCCTCCCTCCATCCTTCCTTCCCTCCCGTTACCCTCCACCCTTCCCCCGTTACCCTCCACCCTTCATGCTCTTTCTCCTGCTCCCTCTCTGCCCTCCAGCTCACCTTCTCCCTGCTCCTGTCGGAGTTGCACCGTTGCCCCCACTGGGGTCCACCTACCGGTCACTTTGCTGTGTCTTTGCGGTTGCAGCAGGTGATCAGATATTCGGGATAGGCCTGGGTGTCATTGAATATTACGAAGATGACGGGATTCTTCACATTGTTCACCAGACTGTCATATCGGCGCGGTACGTCTCCGGTGGCGTTCTCCATTGCGGGGGGAGTCTTCATGTTCTCTTTGCCCTGAGTGTACTCCCCGGTGAGGACCCGAGCCACCAACACAAACTTCTTCCCTTCCTTATTGGGGGGCGAATAATGATCCCGCGTGGAAATCTCCGACTCCAGAGCAAAATACACGCCTTGTCCGTACAGCGTGGCTGGCAACGAGAGGAGACGGGTTAGAGATGGACAGGATGGGGGGGGGGGGTAAAACCCTGAGGTGACTGGATTCAGGGGGGAACATAACGATTGGTGGTGGAGATGGGAGGGCGGTGACATGACCGGGGCGGAGGATAGCTATTCAGTGGGGTGGGGGGAGAACAGCGCTGTACAGACACTGGGGGTGTCAGGAGTGGGGGGATGTACAGTAATTGTGGGTGTCAGGGGTGGGGGAGGGAGTGGCATCACTGTATATATTATATTGGGGGGGGATGGGATAGTGATTTGACGGGGTGGAGACACCACTGTACCGTGATGGGGGTGTTGGCGGGGGGGGGGGAACCAAACATCCCTGTACAGAGATGGGAGTGTCAGCGGTGGGGGGAGGACATGGGGGTGTCGGCAGTGGGAGGGGGTGAGAACATGGGGAGTGTCGGCAGTGGGGGGGGTGGGGGTGGAGGATACGGGGGGTGTTGGCGATGGGGGGGATGGGGGGCAGGGTGACGGTAGTGGGAGGGGGGTTAGGACATGGGGTGTGTCGGCAGTGGGGGGGGGGGGGGGGGAGGGAGGACACGGGGGGTGTTGGTGGTGGGGGGGGATGGGGGGCAGGGTGTCAGTAGTGGGGGGGGGTGTTGGTAGTGGGAGGGGGGTTAGGACATGGGGTGTGTCGGCAGTGGGGGGGGGGGGAGGGAGGACACGGGGGGTGTTGGTGGTGGGGGGGGAATGGGGGGCAGGGTGTCGGTAGTGGGGGGGGGTTTAGGACATGGGGGGGTGTCGTGGTGGGGGGGATGGGGGGCAGAGTGACGGTAGTGGGGGGGAGTGTCGGCGGTGGGGAGGGAGGGAGGACACTGGAGGTGTTGGTGGTGGGGGGATGGGGGGCAGGGTGTCGGCGGTGGGGGGGTGGTTAGGACACAGGGGGTGTCGCAGGTGGGGGGCTCATTACCGTTCTTTCCGCAGAAGCTGCGGTTGAAGCCGTTGTGGCAGATCTCCCTGGCGCTGGTCTCGTTGGTCCCGTGGTACAGAACTCGCTCGGCCGGAATGTTGGGGTCACTCATCACCATCCGCAGCTTCTTCAGCTGATACTGATTGTACAGGAGAGGATTGTGAACTTTCTGCACCTGTGTGGAGGTGACACCGGGGGGCGACACATCATTACCGGGACAGGACTGGAGACCATTCATTCTTATGTGGGAGGGGATAATGGCTTCTGATTGGCCAAACTCAACCTTAGAACCATAAATAGGACACGCCCACAGCACAGGGGTATTAGAGGCAATCACCTGATTAGGAGGACACGCCCACAGCACAGGGGCATTAGAGGCAATCACCTGATTAGGAGGACACGCCCACAGCACAGGGGCATTAGAGGCAATCACCTGATTAGGACACGCCCACAGTACAGTATAGGGGTATTAGTGGTGGTCACCTGATTAGGAGGACACGCCCACACTACAATATAGGGGTATTAGAGGCAGTCACCTGATTAGGAAGACACGCCCACAGTACAGTACAGGGGTATTAGTGGCAGTCACCCGATTAGGAGGACACACCCACAGTACAGTATAGGGGTATTAGTGGTGGTCACCTGATTAGGAGGACACGCCCACAGCACAGTATAGGGGTATTAGTGGTGGTCACCTGATTAGGAGGACACGCCCACAGCACAGTATAGGGGTATTAGTGGTGGTCACCTGATTAGGAGGACACGCCCACAGCACAGTATAGGGGTATTAGTGGTGGTCACCTGATTAGGACGACACGCCCACAGTACAGTATAGGGGTATTAGTGGTGGTCACCTGATTAGGAGGACACGCCCACAGCACAGTATAGGGGTATTAGTGGTGGTCACCTGATTAGGACGACACGCCCACAGCACAGTATAGGCATATTAGTGGTGGTCACCTGATTAGGAGGACACACCCACAGTACAGTATAGGGGTATTAGTGGTGGTCACCTGATTAGGAGGACACGCCCACAGTACAGTATAGGGGTATTAGAGGCAATCATCTGATTAGGAAGACACGCCCACAGTACAGTACAGGGGTATTAGAGCCGGTCACCTGATTAGGAGGACACGCCCACAGTACAGTACAGGGGTATTAGAGCCGGTCACCTGATTAGGAGGACACACCCACAGCACAGTATAGAGCTTACACTGTGGTGCAGGAATATATATTCGATATCATGCGTCTGTTAGGAACCCGTGACCTCCCCCCATTCAGCTGCCAGTTGTGTGTGGGGTGCAGCTAGGGGCACTTTTTTCCTGAGGTTGGGGGTGGGGTTATGGAAGGCAGCGGGAGCTCCAATGAGGTCACCAAGCAGGGAATACATTCTGCTCATTCCTGGGGGATCTTCAGTTCCTTCACACAACCCTAAATGGTCTTCTATATTTGTCAGCCACCTGCCATGAGCTCGGCCTACATAAGGACTCTTCCTGAATGCCTCCCCTTTGGCCTGTCCTATGATTCTGTCAGTCTGTCTTCTGCCCCGCCCACCACACCACTGCTCATCACTCTAGTATTCTACTCATTCATGCCACCAGTGTGGCAAACCTGAGGGCATTGGCATAGGAGCATGGTACTGAACCCAACACATCCTTATAGGGGTCCTGATGAAGCTACACCTACAACTCACCCTCAATACCTGCTGGGTCCACCAAGCCCCGGACAAATATGGGATCTGCCACATCTAGGGTACTATACCGGGACAGAGAGGAGTATGGATGTGATAATACTGTGGCCAGTATCACCAGGATAATGGAATACAGGTTGGATCTGCTCACCTGCAGGATCTCAATGGACAGTTTCAGGTCCTGTAGAGTTTTCAGGAAGGGTTGGGTGACCAGCTGATATTCCTCTGAGGTGTCTTGCACATCAATCATTTCTACATCTGCTTCTATGTCCAGATCCATCACATCTGCCTTGGCCTGGGCTCTGGCCTGGAGAACATTAAGGATCTCACTCATCTCCTGCCGGCACTGGCTAGGACCATGTAGAAAGCCCTGGATTTGTAGCTCTCTTCCATACTTTGTAATTTTCACCTTATGCTTCTTCTCCAGGGCGTCCAGGATCTGTGAAATGTTCTGGGTGTCATCCATTCCGCCAAAGGTGACCGTGTTCAATTTTGAGGTTATGGCCTTGCGGAGGGCTGCACCTGCCACCACTATACTGGTCTCATCTCCAGCAAGAACTCTAATCTGGGCCATGCCTAATGTAGCCTCAGCTTCACTGAAGTAAACCGGACTTTGTAGCATTCCCATTGGTCTAGAATAGCCGTGTGCCTTCTGGTCGTGGAGAGACATTTCCAGGGCTCTTTGGAAAGATTCTTCAGCATCCTCACTTTGGTGCTGAATGAGTGACAATTCCAATACTCTCTGGAGCTCCTCATCCTCCTCCTGTACAGAGGGCCCCTGAGTATCCATCGATCTCTGGATGGCCAGGAGTAGCTGAGCTTCTTCATCCAGTTCTCTGTCTTGGAACTCCTTCCGGGACAATTGACACACTTGGTCCAGTTCTTCATCCTTCACCTCGGAGGTTGTCAAGTCATACTCCTTCGAGGAACTGTCTGTATACAAGTCTTCCTCTGAATCCTCCTCATGGATTTTCTGGCCAAGAGTTGTTGAGCTTTCACTAGATGGGATGTCATTGGGTTTCTCTTCACTCTTCAAAAGGGAGGCAAACATCTTTATTCCTTCTGCCGGAGAGAAATCAGAAGAAAAGTTCTTATGGACCAAACAAGCCTTACATTTCTGAAAGGAAATATACCATAAGAAGTGTACAGGGGCCACAACTAAAGGAGTTGAATTATTAAGCTGCTATTGGCCCGGGCCTGCAGGTTCATAATAAACCAGCTGCCCACAAATACTTTCCACCAATCAGTTCTGCCACAACCAGAGAGGCCAGACTGCCAGTCCAGGCTTGGACACATGACTGTGGTTCTTCCCTCCAATAGCTTGGAAGAAATACTTTCTATACATTCAATGTGTGAAGAGGAGTTCAGTTCTCCACTCTGGGAAAGGGGCAGGGCATCTTTATTTCAGTAGACTCCACCTACAGAATGGCAGCAGCTGGGGTAATTCCCTCCCATCCTTTGTATGACACCAGGAGACAACTAGAGGACGATTACCCATATCAGCATGGAGCAGCTGATTGTCTGACACCTCATCCGTGACCATAGACTGGACAGGAGACGCGGCGGAAGCCACTGAGTCATGGACAAAACTCCAGGGATCGATGTCCTGCAAGACACAAAAAGAGGACGCAATCATCAGGAAACCGAATGGAATCTCCCCCAACAGTAAGACGAATCCACCGATTGATCCAAATCCCCCAACATCAGAGGACGATCCCAGTGCCCCCCGACCTCAGAGGACGATCCCAGTGCCCCCCGACCACAGAGGACGATCCCAGTGCCCCCCGACCTCAGAGGACGATCCCAGTGCCCCCCAACCACAGAGGACGATCCCAGTGCCCCCCAACCTCAGAGGACGATCCCAGTGCTCCCCAACCTCAGAGGACGATCCCAGTGCCCCCCAACCTCAGAGGACGATCCCAGTGCCCCCCGACCTCAGAGGATGATCCAAATCCCCCAACCTCAGAGGACGATCCCAGTGCCCCCCGACCTCAGAGGACGATCCCAGTGCCCCCAAACCACAGAGGACAATCCTAGTCCCCCCAACCACAGAGGACAATCCCAATCCCCCCAACCAGAGGACTGTTGTGAATCCCCCGTCCACAGATCTGATCATAATGTTCATATTGATCAAATTCGTCCGTCTATAATGGACAGATTGGACTCCCCATGGTCCTGTGGTCTATAATGGACAGATTGGACTCCCCGTGGTCCATAATGGACAGATTGGACTCCCTGTGGTCCTGAGGTCTATAATGGACAGATAGGACTCCCCGTGGTCTATAATGGACAGATTGGACTCCCCGTGGTCCTGAGGTCTATAATGGACAGATAGGACTCCCCGTGGTCCTGTGGTCTATAATGGACAGATTGGACTCCCGTGGTCCTGTGGTGGGGCAGACTCAGAATTCTTTGTATCCGATTTTAGCTGATTTGCATAATTTTTCTTCTCAGGCTTAAACCAATACTAGTTATATGAGAGATTTCTCTCATGCAGCCCCCTCGATCGATTCTTCCATTCACCCGAAGCAGCATGGGTAAAGGGCAGTGCCTGCATTGGAAATGATACAGCAGCATTGGGGGGACACAGCGCAATTGGGGGGGGGGCACAGAGCATTGGGGGGGATGCAGCGCAATTGGTGGGACAAAGCATTGCGGGACACAGCACACTGGGGGGACACAGCGCAATGGGGGGGACACCACGCAATGGGGGGGGACAGAGCATTGCGGGACACAGCATAATGGGGGGACGCAGCACAATGGGGGAGACAGAGCATTGCGGGACACAGCATAATGAGGGGACGCAGCGCAATGGGGGGGATGCAGCACAATGGGGAGGACAGAGCATGGCGGGACACATGGGATTGGGTGCAGTCAATGTTTGGCTGAAAATGTTCCAACTAGAGGGATGCTGACAGGGCCACACACAGCTCGATTCGGATGAATTTTGAACCCAGTTTGGCTACCTTCACACTTGAAGCCGCCATGTTATTGTGAGAATACCGGAAGCCCCGGGGTCATCACATCCAATAATTCCACAGACACAGAATGAACATGTAGATCAGGAATGGTTCCAGAGACCACCATGAGGTAAGTGGTTCTCCAAGGAGGCAGCCCCGTCCACCATCAAAATCTACAGAGAAGGAATGGCAGAAGAACCCCTGTGATGTCAGCAGAGGACTCACCTTACAATCTAGAACATTCCGGGAGATCAGGGAGGTGTCAATGATACACTGATGCTGCTTCTCGGTGTCACCCAGGATGTGCTGCCCTTTACTCCCCAACAGAAAATGTGACACCCAAGGGTACTCCAGTGTGATGTTGCGGGAGGAGAGAGAAGACAAGACGTGCTGCAGAAGTTCCACTGCTGTCCTACATGAGAAAGCGTCACCCACCACCTGAAAGATGTAGACAAATCATATTCAAACATGACACCAAGAACTTCCCCCGACCAGCCCACACCGAGCTACAACTGAGAGACCCAACCAGGAACATGGTGGAGGACTCCGCTCCTTCCTCTATAACTCTTCTCTCCTGAAATACTCTGCTCTGCCGGAGGACTCCGCTCCTTCCTCTATAACTCTCATCTCCTGAAATACTCTGTTATTAAAATCTCTCTCTCTCGGCTATCCCATCTGACTACGTCTGCTCTGATTCCCACCCGGTACCTGACCTTGGCTTGAACCGACTACCCAGTAAACATCCAAATCCTGGAAGGACTTGCATACCACGCACATGCGCCTCCTGTCTGCAGACCTTTTCTCGGTGCACCAGCTATGCTCCTGAGTGGACCACCAACCAGCACTCCTACAGGTGACCTGTGCAACTTTGGGCCAGACTCCCGCTGTCCCACTCTCAGGGGAGTCCGGAACTTAGCCGCAAGGGAAGCCCTCTCTCTAATGGCCTCCATCACCAGGTACGTGATAGTATCATCCAGCCAGTATATCCGTGGACGAGAGAGACGCTTCCGCACTAGAGGCCCTGTGATAACAGATGACGGCACTTACCCAAGCAGTGAAGGAACTACAGCAATACTTCCAGCTAGAAGGGCGTCTTCACACCCTCTCTACTTCCGCGGACCAGGATCCCTCCGCCAGTTCCAACCCCATAGCCACACCTGCCAGTCAGTCTCCTGCCACCACTCCTGCTATTGTGTTTCCACCGCCGGAACCAAGAGTTCCTACTCCGGAACGTTTTCTAGGGGATCGACACAAGTTCAGAGCTTTCAAAAATGCCTGTGAACTATATTTTGCTCTGCAACCATGGACCTTTTCTCTAGAAGCGGTCAAGGTCGGGTTCATCATCTCTCTCTTGTTTGAAGAACCTCAGTCTTGGGCACATAGTCTCCTGGAACAAAAGAGCCCCGCACTTAATTCAGTGAGTGAATTCTTTGAAGCCATGATTGTCCTCTACGACGATCCCCAGAGGACCTCCACTGCCGAATCTTCCCTCAATGCTCTACTACAGGGTCGGCGGCCTGTGGAGGACTACATAGTGGCGTTCCGTAAATGGTCTGCAAACACCGGTTGGAACGATGCAGCATTGAAGTACCAGTTCCGCCTAGCCCTGTCTGAGTCTCTCAAGGATGAGTTAGCTAGGGTGGAAGCTCTATCCTCCTTGGAGAACCTTATCCTGCTCGCTACTCAGTTGGATCAGCGTCTACGGGAAAGACGCACGGAGCGTATTCAGACCTTTCGGCCCACTTGGGTTCTGCGAAAAGTTCCAGGACCAACGGCTCCTGCCCTTGCTCCGCAACCCATCAACACTTCGGAGGTAGAACCTATGCAAATAAGCCTTCTCCGACATGCCATAACTCTGGAACAAAGGCTATGCAGACAGCAAGGCAACCTCTGTCTTTACTTCAGGGCCACGGGCCACTTCCTGTGTAACTGCCCAGTACGACCAAGTAAGTCCAGCCAGGCCCATCCTTCGTACCTTCAGCTATCTGGGACTTTGACCACCCATGTCATTCTCCCCATGTCTTTGAAGGTGGCTGGGACGTCAAATTATGGGCAGTTGTTGACTCAGGAGCTTGTAGCTGTTTCTTAGACATCCAATTATGAAGGACTTACACATCCCTCTGCCTAAGAAACAGTGACTTGACGTCTTACTTGTGGATGGCACTACTCCGAGGTTCCAGACCTGTTACCCAGGAAACCATACCTATTCTTGCAACCACCGACTCCGGCCATCAGGAGTTTATTCGTTTTGACGTGATCAGACCCCCATGTTTCCAGCTATCCAAGGAATACCCTGGTTGCAAGCCCACAACCCACAGATCAATTGGTCCAAGAAGGAAATCATCTTTTCTTCTGAATATTGTCTACAACTCTGTGGTGCCCCTACACTCACCAATTCTTCCATATGTCTCTCAGTCCAACCTTCACCAGAGGCCAGTCAACTAGTTCCTTCTACCTACCATGACTCCCTCGATGTGTTTGATAAAAAGAAGGCCGACACATTGCCTGCTCATCGGTCTTACGATGGCCCAACTGAGTTACTCCCAGGTGCAGAAATACCATTTGGGCAAATTTTCCCATTGTCTGAGCTTGAACTGGAAGCCCTCCGGCACTATCTAGACGCAAATCTCGCTGAAGGATTCATCCGCCCCTCTTCCTCTCCTGCCGGGGCTGGTATCTTCTTTGTAGAAAAAAAAAAGAATCGATCTCTCAGACCTTGCATTGACTACAGAGAACTTAATAAAATTACCATTAAGAACTGGTATCCTCTTCCTCTGGTGCCTGATTTATTTCAGAGATTTCGAACAGACGGAGTGTTCACTAAATTGGACTTACGGGGGGGCCTACAATTTAGTCCCTATAAGAGAGGGCGATGAGTGGAAGACCGCCTTCAGAACACGCTTCAGACATTTTGAATACTTAGTGATGCAGTTTGGGCTGTGTAATGCCCCTGCTATGTTCCAACATTTTGTGAACGACATCTTTAGAGAATACTTAGACCTTTTCGTGATCGTCTACCTGGACGATATCCTAATCTGCTCTACTTCACTGGAACTCCATCGGGATCACGTTAGGAAGGTGCTAAATACTCTAAGGATGCATGGCTTGTACGCCAAGGTGGAGAAGTGTGAGTCTGAGCAGTCCATCCAGTTCCTGGGGCTAATTTCCACCGAGGGGATCTCCATGGACCCTCAGAAAGTATCTGCTATCCTGGATTGGCCTGCACCTTCAGGCAGGAAAGGGGTCCAAAGATTTGTGGGTTTTGCCAACTTTTATCAGAAATTTATTAAAGGGCTTTTCCACCATCATTGCCCCAATCACTCAACTCACCCGCCAGCATACACGTTTCTGCTGGAGCCAGGAAGCTCAAAAAGCGTTTGAGCAATTAAAAGATCAATGCACCTCCGCTCCTGCGTTACAGCATCCAGATCCAACACTCCTCTTCATCTTGGAGGTAGATGCATCTGAAGTTGCTACAGGAGCCGTGCTCTCCCAGCGCCAGGGCCCAAAGGCTCTGCTTCACCCAATAGCCTTTTGTTCTAGAAAACTGAGCCAAGCCGAGAGGAACTACGATGTGGGTGATAGGGAACTTTTAGCGATTAAGATAGCCTTCGAAGAATGGAGATATCTCTTGGAAGGAGCCGGTGTCAAGGTCCTACCTTTTCCCTGAGGTTATGTTACTCCATGTGCTGGCGTCCATCTTGGATTCTGCGGTGCATGGTGGGAATCCTTTTATGCCTTCATGTCTCTGTGGTCCATCCCCCAGAGGGGTGTGGCTGATGACATATAAGCCTGTGGCCCGCACATGCTCTTTGCACTTGTGTCTTGTGTCTTTGTGTTGCTATTACTCTGTTCTGACTCTCGTGACTCTCCTGGTATCTGATTCGGCTTGTGACTCGACTATTCTTTGTATTCTCCTTTGATCTGACCCTCTGTTGCTGAACCCGGCTCGTGACCTGTGATTCTCGTCTGCTGTCCTGTACTGTTTTGTCCTGTTGTTGTTGACTCGGCTTGTCTGACTACTCTTTTGTCTCTTCCACCAGCTACACGCCATTGGCGGCGGCCATTACCGCAGCTGAGGTGTCTCGGGGCCGCGACCTGGTTCCTGGCTGCGTCAAGTCCATCCCCACCATCAGGGGCCCTGGCGAAGGGCAGCCTGGGACTCCGCGCCCTGAGGGACTTCGGTCTGTGGGTGGTGGTTGTCGTCAGCCAGTGCGTTACATTGTTAGGCCTGCCTGTCCGTTCCTCGGCCCCTGCCCTGACAGCCGGCCACCCAATTATGATTTTCACAGATCATAAAAATCTGGAGTATCTAAGACCTCGACAGGCTAGATGGGCTTTATACTTCTCCAGGTTTAACTACCATATAACCTACCGCCCAGGATCCAAGAACAGGAAGGCAGATGCCCTTTCCCGCATGTTCCCAGACCCAGAGGAGCCTTCTCCCCCCAACACCATTTTGTTGGGCCAAAATTTTTTGCTGATCCAACCCAGCCTAAAGTCTTTGATCAAGCAGGCCTCTGCACTATGTCCTGAACCAGAACAAAATTCGATTAGAAGGCAGGATGGTCTTCTGTGGCACAAGGATAAAATCTTTGTACCCCAAGAAGTGAGGTCTCAAGTTTTAAGGGCTTTCCATGACCATCAACTGGCTGGACACTTTGGAGCCCATACGATAATGGAACTAATCCAGTGATCCTTCTGGTGGCCTAACCTGAATCATGACTGTAGAGCTTATGTGAAGTCATGCACAGTGTGTCTGCGGAACAAGGGAAACAAAGCCAAGGCCTGGGGGTTGCGGAGGCCCCTGCCCATTCCTGATCGTCCCTAGGAGATGGTCACAATGGACTTCATTGTGGATTTGCCACCCTCGGAGGGGTTTACTACCATTCTGGTAGTAGTGGATCGGCTATCCAAGATGGCCCACTTTTTACCAATGGTGGGTACGCCATCCACACCAGAGACTGCACTAATCTTCATCAAAGAAATTGTCAGGTTACATGGTCTGCCCAGTAATATCGTCTCAGACCGAGGGGTGCAGTTTACGTCCAGGTTCTGGAGAGCCCTCTGCAAAGCCCTGAAGGTGGAACTCTACTTATCGTCCGCCCACCATCCCCAGAGTAACAGGCAAACGAACCACACTTTGGAGCAATATTTACGGTGCTTCTCTGCTTTTTCACAGGACGATTGGGCATCCCTACTCCCATTGGCAGAATCTGCCTACAACTCAGTCCATTCTGCTACAAACCAGTCGTTATTTTGGGCCAATTATGGATTCCACCCTTCTTCCATACCTGACACCATTCCCGAAGCTTCGGTACCCGCAGTGCAGGACAGACTCTCCATGCTACAGAACAACTGTAAAGTCCTCCGAGAGTCTATACTGAAATCCCAGGCTGAATATAAGAAACACTACGACAGGAAACAGAGAGGAAACCCTCCACTGAAGAGTGGAGACAAAGTTTGGCTATCAACTGCCAATCTAAAACTCCCATGCCCGTCACGTAAGTTGGGTCCAAGGTACATTGGCCCTTTCCGGATCAAGAGGGAAATCAATCCAGTGGCGTTTGAGCTGGAATCATACAAGATCCACCCAGTTTTCCACGTCTCCCTGCTCAAGCCAGCTGTTCCTGATCCTTTTCCAGGGTGAGTAGAACCACCCCCTCCGCCAATAACAGTTGGGGAGGAGACAGAATACGAGGTTGAAGCGATTCTGGACTACAGAAGGCGGGGAAGACAAATCCAGTACCTGGTCAGATGGAAGGGGTACCCACCTGAAGAAAGTTCCTGGGAACCAAAAGGGAATGTACATGCCACCAGGCTTCTCCGAGAATTTAATTCCAAGTATCCTGAAAAGATGGCCCAGGTGGGCATCCGGAGGCTGCCCTTTAGGGGGCGGGGGCACTGTCAGAGTCCTGTCCACGGCAGGAGTTCTGGAAGATCTGGCATTTCTGCCAGTACTCTACCTGGCCGCAGAAGTACACATCAGCCTCAGTCCGGTGTCAGACGGCCTTTATAAGAAGGCTCATCACTTCCTCTAGTTGCTGGATGATCTCTAGCTCCCCGTGCCCTGTTCCTGTTTCCTGTGACTTGACCCGTGATCTCCTGTTACCGACTCGGCTTGCTCCTGGACCCGTCTACTCTGCCTTACCCCTGATCTGACCTCAGCCTGGCTTACAGGTACTCTCTCTCTCGCTCCTCTGTGTATGACCTCGGCTATCCCATCTGACTACGTCTGCTCCGATTCCCACCTGGTACCTGACCTTGGCTTGAACAGACTACCCAGTAAACACCTAAATCCCGGAAGGGCTTGCCTACCACGCACGGGCGCCTCCTGTCTGCAGACCTATCTCCGTGCACCAGCTGTGCTTCTGAGTGGACCACCAACCAGCACTCCTACAGGCGACCTGTGCAACTTTGGGCCTGACTCCCGCTGTCCCACTCTCAGGGGAGTCCGGAACTTAGCCGCAAGGGAAGCCCTCTCTTTACTGGCCTCCATCACCAAGTATGTGATAGGTTGCTTGAGTCGCACACTATGGTGGCAGGTTGCTCTAGTCCTACACTATGGTGGCAGGTTGCTCGAGTCACACATTTTAAATGCTCAGATGAAATATTCTTGGGATGCACTTTGCTGGTTTTGAATGTCTGATTGTGTTCTTTAATGGAAGACGTCTTGGAGAGCTCCATCCAGATACCAGCTAACTCTGGAGGTTTCAGCTCTGACCCCATCATTCTCACCTTCTAGAGGAGGGCTGCATACCCCCAGCAGTGTCACACTGAAGTGTGGGGGAGGGGCATGAGTCACATCAGGATCCAGGAGGGTTACATGGGGAGGTGTCATGTGCCTTGAAGGCATGTTAGGAAGCACGTTTGGTGCCATGAAGCTCCTCAAACTTGTTCTTAGCCCTCAGCAGCCAGGCATGTCTTATGGATGAGAAGAGCTCAGTGGAAGCTGGACATTTAGCCCTTTCCGTGGGTTTGAATGCAGAAAACGTGCTGTGTTGCTGAGGCCTGAAGACCTTAAGGTTAGGTTAGACCTGGGGTTGGGGTCGAGGTCACGACAGACCTTAGGGTCAGGGTCGCGGCAGACCTTAGGGTCAGGGTCGCGGCAGACCTTAGGGTCAGGGTCGCGGCAGACCTTAGGGTCAGGGTCGCGGCAGACCTTAGGGTCAGGGTCGCGGCAGACCTTAGGGTCAGGGTCGCGGCAGGCCTTAGGGTCAGGGTCGCGGCAGGCCTTAGGGACAGGGTCGCGGCAGGCCTTAGGGACAGGGTCGCGGCAGGCCTTAGGGACAGGGTCGCGGCAGGCCTTAGGGTCAGGGTCACGGCAGACCTTAGGGTCAGGGTCACGACAGACCTTAGGGTCAGGGTCACGACAGACCTTAGGGTCAGGGTCACGACAGACCTTAGGGTCAGGGTCACGACAGACCTTAGGGTCAGGGTCACGACAGACCTTTGGGTCAGGGTCACGACAGACCTTTGGGTTAGGTTAGACCTGGGCAATCTGGTCAGAGTAACGCTCACCTTGAAGCCAAACTTGCCGTCCTCTTCCAGTGGGAAGATTGTCACTGCGTCCATTCCAGCCAGAAGTTCATGATGATATCTCTGCATGAAGTACAGCTCAGCTGCTTCCATGACAACTTCTGCTTCACGTACATCAGATGCCCTTCTCCTCTCATCTCCCAAAGACATGGAGGTTCTTAAAGGACTAGGAAGACTGTCCCGGTCCTCAGCTTCATCTTTGTCTGGGGAGTGTAGTGTCCTTAAGATGCCATGCTCATCATATCTTGTTCCAGTGGAACCCATTACCTGGGAATGGAGTCCTACTTGTGGCATCTCTGATGTAGTCTGTGGTATCTCTGAACTCTCAAAATAATGTGTATGGTCCCGAGGCTCCTCCACTACATCACATAGTTCCACTCCATCCATCTTCTCATTGTTTCCTTGAATACTCGGCTCCTCTGTGTCCTCATCAAGGACTTGGCTGCTGCTCTGCTGCATGTTCATGGTTTCATGAATCTTTGTAGGCTCTTTGACCTCCATTTCTCTCTCTTGGGTGGGGTTATTGCTTGGACTTCCCAACAGATCAGGATAGTATCTGGAGACAGAGAGCTGACAGTTCTGTAGGGTGTGTTGTCTGCAGAGGACCTGATCCACCACTGAAACAGAACAAGACAGACGTTAGAGCTGATCGTTCACTCCTTGGCTATAGACCACGGCCAAGTAAAGGGTCATCTATGTCACCACCTTCTACATCTGGGCCATCACGGACCAGGGAGCCAGAAGCTGACCTGTCATGTCTATAGCAATCAAACCAGATCCTGCTGAATCCCACCTATAGCCAATGACCTCCTTCCACATCCATTCACAGCCAATCATCTTCTCCTGTACTGCTCCTATAGCTAATCATCTCCTGCCTTACTTTTATGACCAATTATCTCAGCAGCCTCTACCAATTCTACGGCCAGTTACCTTCTGCTGTATTCCTTCCATGAGAAGTCATTTTATGTACCATTCCCGTGGCCAATCATTTCCTCCAAACCCCTCCCATAGGCAATCATTTCCCTTCAAACCCCTCCCATAGGCAATCATTTCCTCCAAACCCCTCCCATAGGCAATAATTTCCCTCCAAACATCTCCCGTGGACAAGATTTAGTCTCTGGGCAAGTAGTTTGGGACCACAATTTAGTCCCCGGACAAGTAGTTTGGGACCCCAATTTAGTCCCCGGACAAAGTAGTTTTTTTAAAACAGTTCCACATCCATGACGGGGCCTTAAAGAATTGAGCTCTGTCATTTCACAGCCATTGTTTCTCATTTGTAGGGACTCTTTAATGACTGGCATAGTACCACTGGATTGGTGTAAGGCCAATGTGAAGCCAATATTTACAAAGCGGTCAAAATCTTGAAGACCAACAAATTAGAAGAAAAAGTAGAGCATGACACCAACTTACGGCTACCAGCAGCCACGTTTTCTTGGAATTTGTTGGTCCAGTTGGGTTTTGTGATGACCCCACCACCATCATATGAGATACTTCTAGGTTAGGCACCATTATTACATATGGTGGAGTCCTGGGACCAAATCTGGAATATCACCAAAAAAGTCTGAACTAAGTAACAACAGACTGGCTAGGTTATCTTCTATAGTCGGGAAGATTCTGGAGAGTTTAGTAAATGATCACATAGATGAGTTCTTGCTGGAAAAAATATATATTTTAAGCAACAGACGTCATGGATTCATGAAAAAACAACATTGTCAAACAAGTAGGACAAGGAAATAAATGAAACCTGGATCGTCAACCCGCCAGTGTGAAGGGGCCAGGCAGCTGGGGGACACCGGATGCAAGGGGCAAGGCTGGTGGGGGACACCGGATGCAAGGGGCTATGCTGGTGAAAGGACACCAGATGGAAGGGGCCATGATGATGGGGGACACCGGATGGAAGGGGCCATGATGATGGGGGACACCGGATGGAAGGGGCCATGATGATGGGGGACACCGGATGGAAGGGGCCATGATGATGGGGGACACCGGATGGAAGGGGCCATGATGATGGGGCACACCGGATGGAAGGGGCCATGATGATGGGGGACACCAGATGGAAGGGGCCATGATGATGGGGGACACCGGATGGAAGGGGCCATGATGATGGGGGACACCGGATGGAAGGGGCCATGATGATGGGGGACACCGGATGGAAGGGGCCATGATGATGGGGGACACCGGATGGAAGGGGCCATGCCGATGGGGGACACCGGACAGAAGGGGTCATGGGTACTTATAACAGTGGAAAGGTTCCCACAGAAAGAGAGAAATGTACAAGCAGGTACCCTGGTGGATGACGCTGGCTCACCTGAGGTACGGGGTCCAAGTACTAACTGGTGACCGGTTAGCACTAACCAGTAGCAAAGTTCGATAACAAGCCATGGTGGGTAATGAGTGGCAGTGAAGACAAAGATGGCAGAAGGAGAGACATGTACAAATACATAAGGGGGGGATATGATCTCCATGTATAATACATAAGGGGGGGATATGATCTCCATGTATAATACATAAGGGGGGATATGATCTCCATGTATAATACATAAGGGGGGATATGATCTCCATGTATAAATACATAAGGGGGGGATATGATCTCCATGTATAATACATAAGGGGGGGATATGATCTCCATGTATAATACATAAGGGGGGATATGATCTCCATGTATAATACATAAGGGGGGGGATATGATCTCCATGTATAATACATAAGGGGGGGGGGATATGATCTCCATGTATAATACATAAGGGGGGATATGATCTCCATGTATAATACATAAGGGGGGATATGATCTCCATGTGTAATACATAAGGGGGGATATGATCTCCATGTATAATACATAAGGGGGATATGATCTCCATGTATAATACATAAGGGGGGGATATGATCTCCATGTATAATACATAAGGGGGGGATATGATCTCCATGTATAATACATAAGGGGGGATATGATCTCCATGTATAAATACATAAGGGGGGGATATGATCTCCATGTATAATACATAAGGGGGATATGATCTCCATGTATAATACATAAGGGGGGATATGATCTCCATGTATAAATACATAAGGGGGGGATATGATCTCCATGTATAATACATAAGGGGGGATATGATCTCCATGTGTAATACATAAGGGGGGATATGATCTCCATGTATAATACATAAGGGGGATATGATCTCCATGTATAATACATAAGGGGGGTATGATCTCCATGTATAATACATAAGGGGGGGATATGATCTCCATGTATAAATACATAAGGGGGGGATATGATCTCCATGTATAATACATAAGGGGGGGATATGATCTCCATGTATAAATACATAAGGGGGGATATGATCTCCATGTATAATACATAAGGGGGATATGATCTCCATGTATAATACATAAGGGGGGGATATGATCTCCATGTATAATACATAAGGGGGGGGATATGATCTCCATGTATAATACATAAGGGGGGATAAGATCTCCATGTATAATACATAAGGGGGATATGATCTCCATGTATAATACATAAGGGGGGGGGGATATGATCTCCATGTATAATACATAAGGGGGGATATGATCTCCATGTATAATACATAAGGGGGGATATGATCACCATGTATAATACATAAGGGGGATATGATCTCCATGTATAAATACATAAGGGGGGGGGATATGATCTCCATGTATAAATACATAAGGGGGGGATATGATCTCCATGTATAATACATAAGGGGGGGATATGATCTCCATGTATAAATACATAAGGGGGGATATGATCTCCATGTATAATACATAAGGGGGGATATGATCTCCATGTATAATACATAAGGGGGATATGATCTCCATGTATAATACATAAGGGGGGATATGATCTCCATGTATAATACATAAGGGGGATATGATCTCCATGTATAATACATAAGGGGGGATATGATCTCCATGTATAATACATAAGGGGGGGGATATGATCTCCATGTATAATACATAAGGGGGGGGATATGATCTCCATGTATAATACATAAGGGGGGATATGATCTCCATGTATAATACATAAGGGGGGATATGATCTCCATGTATAATACATAAGGGGGGGGATATGATCTCCATGTATAATACATAAGGGGGGGGATATGATCTCCATGTATAATACATAAGGGGGGATATGATCTCCATGTATAATACATAAGGGGGGATATGATCTCCATGTATAATACATAAGGGGGGATATGATCTCCATGTATAATACATAAGGGGGGATATGATCTCCATGTTTAATACATAAGGGGGGGATATGATCTCCATGTATAATACATAAGGGGGGATATGATCTCCATGTATAATACATAGGGGGGGATATGATCACCATGTATAATACATAAGGGGGGATATGATCTCCGTGTATAATACATAAGGGGGGATATGATCTCCATGTATAATACATAAGGGGGGATATGATCTCCATGTATAATACATAAGGGGGGGATATGATCTCCATGTATAATACATAAGGGGGGATATGATCTCCATGTATAATACATAAGGGGGGATATGATCTCCATGTATAATACATAGGGGGGGATATGATCACCATGTATAATACATAAGGGGGATATGATCTCCATGTATAATACATAAGGGGGGTATGATCTCCATGTATAATACATAAGGGGGGGATATGATCTCCATGTATAAATACATAAGGGGGGGATATGATCTCCATGTATAATACATAAGGGGGGGATATGATCTCCATGTATAAATACATAAGGGGGGATATGATCTCCATGTATAATACATAAGGGGGGATATGATCTCCATGTATAATACATAAGGGGGATATGATCTCCATGTATAATACATAAGGGGGGATATGATCTCCATGTATAATACATAAGGGGGGGATATGATCTCCATGTATAATACATAAGGGGGGGGATATGATCTCCATGTATAATACATAAGGGGGGATAAGATCTCCATGTATAATACATAAGGGGGATATGATCTCCATGTATAATACATAAGGGGGGGGGGATATGATCTCCATGTATAATACATAAGGGGGGATATGATCTCCATGTATAATACATAAGGGGGGATATGATCACCATGTATAATACATAAGGGGGATATGATCTCCATGTATAAATACATAAGGGGGGGGGATATGATCTCCATGTATAAATACATAAGGGGGGGATATGATCTCCATGTATAATACATAAGGGGGGGATATGATCTCCATGTATAAATACATAAGGGGGGATATGATCTCCATGTATAAATACATAAGGGGGGGATATGATCTCCATGTATAATACATAAGGGGGGGATATGATCTCCATGTATAAATACATAAGGGGGGATATGATCTCCATGTATAATACATAAGGGGGGATATGATCTCCATGTATAATACATAAGGGGGATATGATCTCCATGTATAATACATAAGGGGGGATATGATCTCCATGTATAATACATAAGGGGGATATGATCTCCATGTATAATACATAAGGGGGGATATGATCTCCATGTATAATACATAAGGGGGGGGATATGATCTCCATGTATAATACATAAGGGGGGGGATATGATCTCCATGTATAATACATAAGGGGGGATATGATCTCCATGTATAATACATAAGGGGGGATATGATCTCCATGTATAATACATAAGGGGGGGGATATGATCTCCATGTATAATACATAAGGGGGGGGATATGATCTCCATGTATAATACATAAGGGGGGATATGATCTCCATGTATAATACATAAGGGGGGATATGATCTCCATGTATAATACATAAGGGGGGATATGATCTCCATGTATAATACATAAGGGGGGATATGATCTCCATGTTTAATACATAAGGGGGGGATATGATCTCCATGTATAATACATAAGGGGGGATATGATCTCCATGTATAATACATAGGGGGGGATATGATCACCATGTATAATACATAAGGGGGGATATGATCTCCGTGTATAATACATAAGGGGGGATATGATCTCCATGTATAATACATAAGGGGGGATATGATCTCCATGTATAATACATAAGGGGGGGATATGATCTCCATGTATAATACATAAGGGGGGATATGATCTCCATGTATAATACATAAGGGGGGATATGATCTCCATGTATAATACATAGGGGGGGATATGATCACCATGTATAATACATAAGGGGGATATGATCTCCATGTATAATACATAAGGGGGGATATGATCTCCATGTATAATACATAAGGGGGGATATGATCTCCATGTATAATACATAGGGGGGGATATGATCTCCATGTATAATACATAAGGGGGATATGATCTCCGTGTATAATACATAAGGGGGGATATGATCTCCGTGTATAATACATAAGGGGGATATGATCTCCATGTATAATACATAAGGGGGGGATATGATCTCCATGTATAATACATAAGGGGGGATATGATCTCCATGTATAATACATAAGGGGGGGGATATGATCTCAATGTATAATACATAAGGGGGGATATGATCTCCATGTATAATACATAAGGGGGGGGATATGATCTCCATGTATAATACATAAGGGGGGGGATATGATCTCCATGTATAATACATAAGGGGGGGGATATGATCTCCATGTATAATACATAAGGGGGGGGGATATGATCTCCATGTATAATACATAAGGGGGGGGATATGATCTCCATGTATAATACATAAGGGGGGGATATGATCTCCATGTATAATACAGAAGGGGGGATATGATCTCCATGTATAATACATAAGGGGGGGGGGATATGATCTCCATGTATAATACATAAGGGGGGGGGATATGATCTCCATGTATAATACATAAGGGGGGGATATGATCTCCATGTATAATACATAAGGGGGGGATATGATCTCCATGTATAATACATAAGGGGGGATATGATCTCCATGTATAATACATAAGGGGGGATATGATCTCCATGTATAATACATAAGGGGGGGGGATATGATCTCCATGTATAATACATAAGGGGGGGGATATGATCTCCATGTATAATACATAAGGGGGGGGATATGATCTCCATGTATAATACATAAGGGGGGGGATATGATCTCCATGTATAATACATAAGGGGGGGGGATATGATCTCCATGTATAATACATAAGGGGGATATGATCTCCATGTATAATACATAAGGGGGGGGATATGATCTCCATGTATTATACATAAGGGGGGGGATATGATCACCATGTATAATACATAAGGGGGATATGATCTCCATGTATAATACATAAGGGGGGGATATGATCTCCATGTATAATACATAAGGGGGGATATGATCTCCATGTATAATACATAAGGGGGGGATATGATCTCCATGTATAATACATAAGGGGGGATATGATCTCCATGTATAATACATAAGGGGGGGATATGATCTCCATGTATAATACATAAGGGGGGGATATGATCTCCATGTATAATACATAAGGGGGGGATATGATCTCCATGTATAATACATAAGGGGGGGATATGATCTCCATGTATAATGCATAAGGGGGGGATATGATCTCCATGTATAATACATAAGGGGGGATATGATCTCCATGTATAATACATAAGGGGGGGGGATATGATCTCCATGTATAATACATAAGGGGGGGGGATATGATCTCCATGTATAATACATAAGGGGGGATATGATCTCCATGTATAATACATAAGGGGGGATATGATCTCCATGTATAATACATAAGGGGGGGATATGATCTCCATGTATAATACATAAGGGGGGATATGATCTCCATGTATAATACATAAGGGGGATATGATCTCCATGTATAATACATAAGGGGGGGATATGATCTCCATGTATAATACATAAGGGGGGGATATGATCTCCATGTATAATACATAAGGGGGGATATGATCTCCATGTATAATACATAAGGGGGGATATGATCTCCATGTATAATACATAAGGGGGGGATATGATCTCCATGTATAATACAGAAGGGGGGGATATGATCTCCATGTATAATACATAAGGGGGGATATGATCTCCATGTATAATACATAAGGGGGATATGATCTCCATGTATAATACATAAGGGGGGGATATGATCTCCATGTATAATACATAAGGGGGGGATATGATCTCCATGTATAATACATAAGGGGGGATATGATCTCCATGTATAATACATAAGGGGGGATATGATCTCCATGTATAATACATAAGGGGGGGATATGATCTCCATGTATAATACAGAAGGGGGGGATATGATCTCCATGTATAATACATAAGGGGGGATATGATCTCCATTTATAATACATAAGGGGGGATATGATCTCCATGTATAATACATAAGGGGGGGGATATGATCTCCATGTATAATACATAAGGGGGGGATATGATCTCCATGTATAATACATAAGGGGGGATATGATCTCCATGTATAATACATAAGGGGGGATATGATCTCCATGTATAATACATAAGGGGGGGATATGATCTCCATGTATAATACATAAGGGGGGGATATGATCTCCATGTATAATACATAAGGGGGGGATATGATCTCCATGTATAATACATAAGGGGGGGATATGATCCCATGTATAATACATAAGGGGGGGGGATATGATCTCCATGTATAATACATAAGGGGGGATATGATCTCCATGTATAATACATAAGGGGGGATATGATCTCCATGTATAATGCATAAGGGGGGGGATATGATCTCCATGTATAATACATAAGGGGGGATATGATCTCCATGTATAATACATAAGGGGGGGATATGATCTCCATGTATAATACATAAGGGGGGATATGATCTCCATGTATAATGCATAAGGGGGGGGATATGATCTCCATGTATAATACATAAGGGGGGGATATGATCTCCATGTATAATACATCAGTGGCTCATACAGTGAACTCGGTGTAGTTATTCCCCCCTGAGGTCATCACAGAGGACAAGGGGGCGCTCTTTACGTCTGGAGGAAAAGAAATGTAATCTGCAAACACGGAAAGGTTTCTCCACAGTAAGAGCTGTGAGAATGTGGAATAGACTCCCTCCAGAGTTGGTTGTGGCCGGCTCAGTGGAAGATCTGGATGTATTCCTAAACGTACATAATACAAATGGACACCAATATTTAGAGGTAATTACAGCGGGGTAGTGGATGAACGGAATACCCAATTGCCTCTTGGGAAATCAGGAAGGCAGTTTTTGCCCGCTGGTGCACATTGGATGATGCTTTATTGGGGGTTTTTGCCTTCTTCTGGATGAACGATGGGTATAGGATTGTGTATATGGAGGGTTTCTATTCGTTGACCTAGACGAGTCTCTTCATGTAATTCTGAAACATTAGAACTTTGTAATGAAAGCAGAAGAAGACCGAATGGCGTGGTATACTTCCTGGAGACCAACCCTCAGTTTCAGCTGGAAGGAAGGAAGATGGAGATTTCCCATTTATTCAGGCAGAGCCGCCCAGTGACCCCGGACTCACCATTCCAGTCACAGAAAGAGACCACTGCGGCAGATTTCTCCTTCAGGAAGATCACGGACCTCAACGCACCGCCTCCACTGCGCTTACTCTCAAAGTACATCTCCAGAAGCTCCATTGGTATTTGAGTCCCAATATTTTCCACCAGGATTTCCCCACTGGCCCGGACACGGAGCGCAGAGATCGATCGATCGTGTAATTTCTTTTCTTCCACTCGAGTGAATAAACGGTGAAGATCTGAGACAGAAAATGAGAAATGTATAAGAAGATGACAGAACAGAGACCATGCCACATCCATAGAGATGAGAGAACAGAGACCATACCACGTCCATGGAGATGACAGAACAGAGACCGTACCACGTCCATGGAGATGAGAGAACGGAGACCATACCATGTCCATGGAGGTGAGAGAACGGAGACCATACCATGTCCATGGAGATGACAGAACAGAGACCGTACCACGTCCATGGAGACCGTACCACGCCCATGGAGATGACAGAACGGAGACCATACCATGTCCATGGAGATGACAAATCAGAGACCGTACCACGTCCATGGAGATGAGAGAACGGAGACCATACCATGTCCATGGAGATGAGAGAACGGAGACCATACCATGTCCATGGAGATGACAGAACAGAGACCGTACCACGTCCATGGAGACCGTACCACATCCATGGAGATGAGAGAACAGAGACCATACCATGTCCATGGAGGTGACAGAACAGAGACCGTACCACGTCCATGGAGATGACAGAACAGAGACTGTACCATGTCCATGGAGGTGACAGAACGGAGACCATACCACGTCCATGGAGATGAGAGAACGGAGACCATACCATGTCCATGGAGATGACAGAACAGAGACCGTACCACGCCCATGGAGATGACAGAACGGAGACCATACCACGTCCATGGAGATGACAGAACGGAGACCGTACCACGCCCATGGAGATGACAGAACGGAGACCATACCACGTCCATGGAGATGACAAATCGGAGACCATACCACGTCCATGGAGATGACAGAACGGAGACCATACCACGTCCATGGAGATGACAGAACGGAGACCATACCATGTCCATGGAGGTGACAGAACAGAGACCATACCATGTCCATGGAGATGAGAGAATGGAGACCATACCATGTCCATGGAGGTGACAGAACGGAGACCGTACCACGCCCATGGAGGTGACAGAACGGAGACCATACCATGTCCATGGAGATGACAGAACGGAGACCGCACCACGCCCATGGAGATGACAGAACGGAGACCATACCATGTCCATGGAGATGACAGAACGGAGACCATACCATGTCCATGGAGGTGACAGAACAGAGACCATACCACGTCCATGGAGATGAGAGAATGGAGACCATACCATGTCCATGGAGGTGACAGAACAGAGACCGTACCATGTCCATGGAGATGACAGAACGGAGACCGTACCATGTCCATGGAGATGACAGAACGGAGACCGTACCATGTCCATGGAGATGACAGAACGGAGACCATACCACGTCCATGGAGATGAGAGAACAGAGACCATACCATGTCCATGGAGGTGACAGAACAGAGACTGTACCATGTCCATGGAGATGATAAATCGGAGACCATACCACGTCCATGGAGATGACAGAACAGAGACTGTACCATGTCCATGGAGGTGACAGAACGGAGACCATACCACGTCCATGGAGATGACAGAACAGAGACTGTACCATGTCCATGGAGATGACAAATCGGAGACCATACCACGTCCATGGAGATGACAGAACAGAGACTGTACCATGTCCATGGAGGTGACAGAACGGAGACCATACCACGTCCATGGAGATGAGAGAACGGAGACCATACCATGTCCATGGAGATGACAGAACAGAGACCGTACCACGCCCATGGAGATGACAGAACGGAGACCATACCACGTCCATGGAGATGAGAGAACGGAGACCATACCACGTCCATGGAGATGGCAGAACGGAGACCATACCACGTCCATGGAGATGGCAGAACGGAGACCATACCACGTCCATGGAGGTGACAGAACGGAGACCATACCACGTCCATGGAGGTGACAGAACAGAGACCATACCACGTCCATGGAGGTGACAGAACAGAGACCATACCACGTCCATGGAGGTGACAGAACGGAGACCATACCACGTCCATGGAGATGAGAGAACGGAGACCATACCACGTCCATGGAGATGACAGAACGGAGACCATACCACGTCCATGGAGGTGACAGAACGGAGACCATACCACGTCCATGGAGATGAGAGAACGGAGACCATACCATGTCCATGGAGATGACAGAACAGAGACCGTACCACGCCCATGGAGGTGACAGAACAGAGACCGTACCATGTCCATGGAGGTGACAGCTGAGAACCTTTTACATGATAACTCAGGGTCGAGGACTGCATACAAAGAGCTGAAGAAGGAATTTAATAAATTTGCCTTCTCCTGGTCTCCAAAGGAGCATGGGGGGGGCTCTTGTCCATATTGGGCGTGGTACTGACACCCCCCAGATGATCCACATTGGCTCACAATTGATATGATCCAGAAATCTTTAGACAGAATAAAGGTGTATAAAGCCCCTGGACCGGATGGCATACACCCACGGGGCCCTAAAGAACTGAGCTCGGTCATATCACAGCCATTGTTTCTCATTTGTAGGGACTCTTTAATGACTGCACTGGATTGGCGGAAGGCCAATATTTATAATTAAAGACCTGTTAGGGTACCCCAAGGCTCAGTGTCATTAGTGGGGTACCCCAAAGCTCAGTGTCATTAGTGAGGGACCTCAAGGTTCAGTGTCATTAGTGAGGGACCCCAAGGTTCAGTGTCATTAGTGAGGGACACCAAGGCTCACTGTCATTAGTGAGGGAGCACAAGGTTCAGTGTAATTAATGATGGACCCCAAGGTTCAGTGTCATTAGTGAGGGACTCCAAGGTTCAGTGTCATTAGTGAGGGACCCCAAGGCTTAGTGTCATTAATGAGGGACCCCAAGGCTCAGTGTCATTAGTGAGGGACCCCAAGGTTCAGTGTCAGTGAGGGACCCCAAGGTTCAGTGTCAGTGAGGGACCCCAAGGTTCAGTGTCATTAGTGAGGGACCCCAAGGCTCAGTGTCATTAGTGAGGGACCGCAAGGTTCAGTGTAATTAATGAAGGACCCCAAGGTTCAGTGTCATTAGTGAGGGACCCCAAGGCTCAGTGTCATTAGTGAGGGACCCCAAGGTTCAGTGTCATTAGTGGGGTACCCCAAGGCTTAGTGTCATTAGTGAGGGACCCCAAGGCTTAGTGTCATTAATGAGGGACCCCAAGGTTCAGTGTAATTAATAAAGGACCCCAAGGTTCAGTGTAATTAATGAAGGACCCCAAGGTTCAGTGTCATTAATGAAGGACCCCAAGGTTCAGTGTCAGTGAGGGACCCCAAGGTTCAGTGTCAGTGAGGGACCCCAAGGTTCAGTGTCAGTGAGGGACCCCAAGGTTCAGTGTCATTAGTGAGGGACCCCAAGGTTCAGTGTAATTAATGAAGGACCCCAAGGCTCAGTGTCATTAGTGAGGGACCCCAAGGTTTAGTGTCATTAGTGAGGGACCCCAAGGCTCAGTATCATTAGTGAGGGACCCCAAGGTTCAGTGTCATTAGTGAGGGACCTCAAGGTTCAGTGTCATTAGTGAGGGACCCCAAGGTTCAGTGTCATTAGTGAGGGACCCCAAGGCTCACTGTCATTAGTGAGGGACCACAAGGTTCAGTGTAATTAATAAAGGACTCCAAGGTTCAATGTAATTAATGAAGGACCCCAAGGTTCAGTGTAATTAATGAAGGACCCCAAGGTTCAGTGTCATTAATGAAGGACCCCAAGGTTCAGTGTCATTAGTGAGGGACCCCAAGGCTCAGTGTCAGTGAGGGACCCCAAGGTTCAGTGTCATTAGTGAGGGACCCCAAGGCTTAGTGTCATTAGTGAGGGACCCCAAGGCTCAGTGTCAGTGAGGGACCCCAAGGTTCAGTGTCATTAGTGAGGGACCCCAAGGCTTAGTGTCATTAGTGAGGGACCCCAAGGCTTAGTGTCATTAGTGAGGGACCCCAAGGCTTAGTGTCATTAGTGAGGGACCCCAAGGCTCAGTGTCATTAGTGAGGGACCCCAAGGTTCAGTATAATTAATGAAGGACCCCAAGGTTCAGTGTCATTAATGAAGGACCCCAAGGTTCAGTGTCATTAGTGAGGGACCTCAAGGCTCAGGGTCATTAGTGGGGTACCCCAAGGTTTAGTGATGGACCCCAAGGTTTAGTGTCATTAGTGATGGACCCCAAGGTTCAGTGTCAGGGAAGATGGAATTGCCTCTCGGGGGGATCAGCAAGGATTCTCCACGCTGGAATGAATGGGATCGTGCTTCATTGGGGTTGTCTGCCTTCCTCAGGATGGACGATGGGGACACGGAAGCGGGGCGACGGCCCGGGGACACGGAAGCGGGGCGACGGCCCGGGGACACGGAAGCGGGGCGACGGCCCGGGGACACGGAAGCGGGGCGACGGCCCGGGGACACGGAAGCGGGGCGACGGCCCGGGGACACGGAAGCGGGGCGACGGCCCGGGGACATGGAAGCGGGGCCTTTGAAGTCTCACCCACCTTCTTGGCTCAGCTCTTCCTGGAAGGACACGAGGACGGAGGTCTTGTCTGCAGAGCGCTCAATGCTGAACTCTGCCCGGCCGCTCACGGCTTCCACATACAATTCCAGGACAACCTCTGTCGTGTCCGAATCCACACCGCACAGAGCCACCTTTCTGGGATCCCACGGAGGAGGAAGCCTCACCTGAACGGTCACATGATGTAAGAGGTGCTCCCCCTTAGACAAGACACCCTCCGCATCTGGAAGAGAAACAACCAAATCCGCTGACCAACATGTGACCCGCAAGTGATCCAGCACCGCTTCCTCCTCCACCATCTGACCAGACGCACCCCGTCACCTTATACACAGGTTACCGATTCAACACCGCTTCCTCCTCCACCATCAGACCAGACACACCCCGTCACCTTATACACAGGTTACCGATCCAGCACCGCTTCCTCCTCCACCATCAGACCAGACACACCCCGTCACCTTATACACAGGTTACCGATTCAACACCGCTTCCTTCTCCACCATCAGACCAGACACACCCCGTCACCTTATATACACGTTACCGATTCAACACCGCTTCCTCCTCCGCCATCAGACCAGACGCACCCCGTCACTTTATATACACGTTACCGATCCAGCACCGCTTCCTCCTCCACCATCAGACCAGACACACCCCGTCACCTTATATACAGGTTACCGATTCAACACCGCTTCCTCCTCTGCCATCAGACCAGACACACCCCGTCACTTTATATACACGTTACCGATTCAACACCGCTTCCTCCTCCACCATCAGACCAGACACACCCCGTCACCTTATATACAGGTTACCGATCCAGCACTGCTTCCTCCTCCTCCATCTGACCAGACACACCCCGTCACCTTATATACAGGTTACCGATCCAGCACCGCTTCCTCCTCCACCATCAGACCAGACACACCCCGTCACCTTATATACAGGTTACCGATCCAGCACCACTTCCTCCTCCACCATCAGACCAGACACACCCCGTCACCTTATATACAGGTTACCGATCCAGCACCGCTTCCTCCTCCTCCATCTGACCCGACGCACCCCGTCACCATATATACAGGTTACCGATCCAACACCACTTCCTCCTCCACCGTCTGACCAGACACACCCCGTCACCTTATACAGTGAGGAATAGAAGTATTTGAACCCCCTGCGATTCTGCAAGTTCTCCCACTTCTCCATCATGGAGGGTCTGACATTCACATTGCAGGGGATTCCCACTCTGAGGACAGAATTCAGGAAATCACATTGCAGGGGATTCCCACTCTCAGGACAGAATTCAGGAGATCACATTGCAGGGGATTCCCACTCTGAGGACAGAATTCAGGAGATCACATTGCAGGGGATTCCCACTCTGAGGACAGAATTCAGGAGATCACATTGCAGGGGATTCCCACTCTGAGGACAGAATTCAGGAGATCACATTGTATGATTTGTAAAGAATGTATTTGTCTTGCACGGCTGAACAGAAGGATTTGAACCCCTGAGAAGCAGCAAGAATTCTGGCTCTCAAAGACCTGTTACTGCGCCTTTACAAAGTCCCCCTCTACTCCACTCATTCATCTCACTTAGTAGCCCCTGTCTGAGCTCTTTACAGACACCTGTCCACCCCACAGTCAGTCAGACGCCAACTACTACCATGGGCAAGACCAAAGAGCTGTCAAAAGACACCAGACACAAAATTGTGGACCTCCACAAGGCTGGAAAGGGCTACGGGGCAATTGCCAAGCAGCTTGGTGAAAATAGATCAACTGTTGGAGCAATTGTTAGAAAATGGAAGAGGCTAAAGACGACTGTCAGTCTCCCTCGGACTGGGGCCCCATGCAAGATGTCCCCTCGTGGGGTATCACTGATGAGAAGAAAGGTGAGGAATCAGCCCAGAACTACAAGGGAGGAGCTGGTCAATGACATGAAGAGAGCTGGGGCCACAGTTTCACAGGTCACTGTCGGTAGAACACTACGCCGTCATGGTTTCCAATCATGCATTGCACGGAAGGTTCCCCTGCTCAAGTCATCACATGTCCAGGCCCGTCTGAAGGTTCCCCTGCCCAAGTCATCACATGTCCAGGCCCGTCTGAAGGTTCCCCTGCTCAAGTCATCACATGTCCAGGCTCGTCTGAAGGTTCCCCTGCTCAAGTCATCACATGTCCAGGCCCGTCTGAAGGTTCCCCTGCTCAAGTCATCACATGTCCAGGCCCGTCTGAAGGTTCCCCTGCTCAAGTCATCACATGTCCAGGCCCGTCTGAAGGTTTCCCTGCTCAAGTCATCACATGTCCAGGCCGTCTGAAGGTTGGCAATGACCATCTGGATGATGCAGAGGAGGCATGGGAGGAAGTCATGTGGTCAGATGAGACCAAAGTAGAACTTTATGGTCTAAACTTCACTCGTCGTGTTTGGAGGAAAAAGAAGAATGAGTTGCATCCCAAGAACACCATCCCTACTGTGAAGCATGGGGGTGGTAAGATCATGCTTTGGGAGTGCTTTTCTGCGAAGGGGACAGGTCAGAGCATTGAAGATGGGTCGTGGCTGGGTCTTCCAACATGACAACGACCCGAAGAACACAGCCAGGAGAACCAAGGAGTGGCCCCATAAGAAGCATATCAAGGTTCTGGAGTGGCCTAGCCAGTCTCCACACCTAAATCCAATAGAACATCTTTGGAGGGAGCTGAAACTCCGTGTTGCTCAGCGACAGCCCCGAAACCTGACAGATCTAGAGGAGATCGGTGTGGAGGAGTCGGCCAAAATCCCTGTTGCAGTGCAAACCTGGCCAAGGACTACAGGAAACGTCTGACCTCTGGAATTGCAGACAAAGGCTTCTGTACCAAATATTAACACGGATCTTCTCAGGGGTTCAAATACTTCTGTTCAGCCGTGCGAGACAAATACATTCTTTACAAATCATACAATGTGATTTCCTGAATTCTGTCCTCAGAGTGGGAATCCCCTGCAATGTGAATGTCAGACCCTCCATGATGGAGAAGTGGGAGAACTTGCAGAATCGCAGGGGGTTCACATACTTCTGTTCCTCACTGTATACAGGTTGTACCAGGATAGTACAGAGGGGTGTAAGGGGGGTTGGGGAAGGTGATGATTGGTCGGTCTGCAGTCACTTACCTCCAGGATTGGAGAATGTGATCAGTGCCGCCGACCCGTTCCTGGAGAAGGATTGTATGGCCCCGCCTCCAGAGCGACGTTTATTCTCAAAGTAAAGAAGAAGAAAGTCGTTGTCCACGGCTTCAGTGAGACCCAAAACTTCAACCTCCGCCCTGGAAGGACAGACATGACACTGTGAGCGACTCTTACAAGATGACATGGCACAGATATTCATCCAATGGACCTCCTCCTGTCACCTGACCAACTCCTCCAGCCCCCCACACAGGATTTCGGCAGAATCAACAGAACATTTCTGTTCTGAGCTAAAAACGAATGCAGCCACCACACGTGAGGAACGTCTGCCATGGATTTCCTTCTTCTGGGGCTCAGATACAACGTATGTGTGATCTACAGCACAGAGGTGACCCAATATTTTGCGATGATGGCGCCCATCGATCACACAATCAGCAAACCAAAACCTTCATTCCATCCTCCTCATGGCTTCACACCAGAAGAAGAAGCGTCCAATGCTCTGGTGCCGCACAGGGAATGTCCCATTACCAGAAGGACATTCAACACTTGGAGCCCCGCGGGGAGCATCCCTGCATTACAGAGTCACCGGGAGGATGCTCAATTTGTCGTGAACATTCTCCAGTCTGTATCCTCCTGTGACCGTCGTGTTCCTCAGTCTAGGCCCTACTCCTGTGATCTACGTATTCCTCAGTCTAGGCCCTACTCCTGTGATCTACGTGTTCCTCAGTCTAGGCCCTACTCCTGTGATCTACGTGTTCCTCAGTCTAGGCCCTACTCCTGTGATCTACGTGTTCCTCAGTCTAGGCCCTACTCCTGTGATCTACGTGTTCCTCAGTCTAGGCCAGGGGTGGGCAAACTTTTTGACTTGAGGGCCGCAATGGGTTCATATATTGGACCCGGGGGCCGGACCAAGAGTAGATGAATGATGTGTATGTGTCATCCATAGTAAGTATAGTAATATTCCCCCATAGTAAGCATAGTAATTCATCCCCCATATAGTAATTCATCCCCCATAGTAATTCATCCCCCATATAGTAATTCATCCCCCATATAGTAATTCATCCCCCATATAGTAATTCATCCCCCATATAGTAATTCATCCCCCATAGTAATTCATCCCCCATATAGTAATTCATCCCCCATAGTAATTCATCCCCCATAGTAATTCATCCCCCACATAGTAATTTATCCCCCATATAGTAATTCATCCCCCATAGTAATTCATCCCCCATAGTAATTCATCCCCCACATAGTAATTCATCCCCCATATAGTAATTCATCCCCCATATAGTAATTCATCCCCCATAGTAATTCATCCCCCATATAGTAATTCATCCCCCATAGTAATTCATCCCCCACATAGTAATTAATCCCCCCTATAGTAATTCATCCCCCATATAGTAATTCATCCCCCATATAGTAATTCATCCCCCATATAGTAATTCATCCCCCATAGTAATTCATCCCCCACATAGTAATTCATCCCCCATATAGTAATTCATCCCCCATATAGTAATTCATCCCCCATATAGTAATTCATCCCCCATATAGTAATTCATCCCCCATATAGTAATTCATCCCCCATAGTAATTCATCCCCCATATAGTAATTCATTCCCCATATTAATTCATCCCCCATATTAAGTCCCCAAGTCCCCCATGTGTCAATTTACTTACCTTTTGTCAGGGCAGGGCTGTGGAACGGACAGGTAGGCCTAGTGGCAGGGTAACGCACTGGCTGACGACAACCACCACCAACAGACTGAAGTCCCTCAGGGAGCGGAGTCTAAGTCCCAGGCTGCCCTTCACAAGGGCCCCTGATGGTGGGGATGGACTTGACGCAACCAGGGACCAGGTCGCGGCCCCCGAGACACCCCAGCTGCGGTAATGGCCGCCGCCAATGGCGTGTAGCTGGTGAGAATGACAATAGCGCAGTCAGACAAGCCGGGTCAATAAAAACGGGACAAAACAGTACAGAACAGTAGACAGAGAATCACAGGTCACGGGCCGGGTTCAGCAACGGAAGGTCAGATCGAAGGAAAACACAGAGAATGGTCTTAGTACAAGCCGAGTCAAATACCAGAAGAGTCACGAGCGTATACACAGAGCTGTAGCAAGACAAAGACACAAGACACAAGTGCAAAGAGCACGTGCAGATCCCAGGCTTATATGTACTCAGCCACACCCCTCTGGGGGATGGACCTCAGAGACCTGAAGGCATAAAAGATTCCCATCATGCTCAGCAGAAATCCAAGATGGATGCTAGCACATGGAGTAACAAAACCTCTGGGAAAAGGTAGGACCTTGACAGTACCTCCTCCTCAAGGGCCCCTCCCCCTCCGCGGCTCAACAAAAGGTTTCTGAGGAAAGCGGGTATGAAACGTGCGGAGGAGGGCAGGAGCATGGACATCCGCGGAAGGAACCCAGGAACGCTCCTCGGGACCATAACCGCGCCAATGAACCAGGAACTGTAATCGGCCGCGCACCAATCGAGAGTCCAGGATCCGGCTCACCTCATACTCCTCATGACCGTCAACCCGAATGGGACGGGGCCGAGGCAGTGAGGTAGCGAAGCGATTGCAGATCAGAGGTTTCAACAGTGATACATGAAAGATATTGGAGATCCGCATCCCAGGTGGAAGGGCAAGGGCATAGGCCACCGGATTCACCTTGCGGAGAATGCGAAAAGGACCGACAAAACGGGGAGCTAGTTTGGGTGTGGGCACCCGAAGATTGAGGTTACGAGTAGACAACCACACCCGATCGCCGACCTGGTATGAAGGAGCGGGCAACCGTCTGCGATCAGCCTGGAACTTCTGACGCTGAGCCGAGTCCCTCAAAGCCCTCTGGATCTGCCCCCATGAAGAACGCAGGGCAGCAAGATGGTTCTCCACAGCCGGAATGTCCTGTGGCGAGAACCTCTCAGGTAATACCGCGGGTTGGTACCCATAGTTGGCCATGAAGGGGGACATCCCGGAGGAGGAGTTGACCGCTGAGTTCCTGGCAAACTCTGCCCAAGGCAGGAGATCGGCCCAATCGTCCTGATGGTCCGAGATATAACACCGAAGGAATTGTTCTAAGGCCTGATTGGAACGCTCCGCAGCCCCATTGGACTGCGGGTGGTAGGCTGAAGAAAAGGAGAGACTAATGCCCAACTGGGAGCAGAAGGCGCGCCAGAATCTGGACACGAACTGACTCCCGCGGTCCGAGACAATCACCTTGGGCAACCCATGCAGGCGAAAAATCTCCCTGGAAAAGACCGTGGCCAGTTCTTGCGCTGTTGGTAATTTCCTGAGTGGAATACAATGGCACATTTTGGAAAAACGGTCGACGACCATGAGAATGACCGTATGGCCCTGAGACACAGGGAGGTCTACAATAAAGTCCATGCCCAGGTGTGACCAAGGACGCTCCCCATTGGGAATGGGTTGCAGAAGACCCATTGGAAGATGCCGTGGAGATTTATTCTGGGCACAGATCGAACATGCCGCTACATAAGAGGCGATGTCGGCACGGAGAGTTGGCCACCAGAACAACCGAGAGACGACCCAAGACAACTGGTTCCTCCCCGGATGCCCGGCAGTTTTGGAGTTATGGTAGGTACGCAGCAGACGGGTGCGCAACCCCTCGGGTACAAAACATCTACCCTCCGGTCTCTCGGGAGGAGCGTCAGTTTGAGCCGCCAAAATCTGCTCCCCAAGGGGAGAAGTCAGACTGGTACGAATGGCAGCCAGGATATGATCCGGAGGTATGACCGAGGTTGGCTCAGAGTCCTCCCTGGACAACTCAGAGTATTGCCGCGATAATGCATCAGCCCTGACATTCTTGGAACCAGGCAAATAGGAGACCACATAGTTGAACCGCGACAAGAACAAGGCCCATCTGGCCTGACGGGGTGTCAATCTTTTGGCCTCCGAAAGATAAGTCAGGTTCTTATGATCGGTAAGAATGAGGACCGGAACTGCGGAGCCCTCAAGCAGGTGCCTCCATTCCTTGAGAGCCAGAATGATTGCCAACAACTCCCTATCTCCAATCTGGTAGTTGCACTCTGCAGAGGAAAGCTTCCTGGAGTAGAACCCACAGGGAAGTAGGGGTCCATCGGGCGACCGACGTTGAGACAGGAGAGCGCCTACTCCTGTCTCGGATGCATCAACCTCAAGGACGAAGGGCAATCCAGGATTGGGATGAGACAGTATCGGAGCCGAAGCGAAGGCGGATTTCAGAGCCTCAAAAGCTACGATGGCCTCGGATGGCCACTCGTAAGGATTACTGCCCTTCTTGGTTAGGTCTGAGAGAGGTTTTGCCAGCGTGGAGAAGTTCCTGATGAACTTCCGATAGTAGTTGGCAAAACCCAAAAAGCGCTGAATGGGCCGAAGACCATTGGGACGAGGCCACTGCAGAACTGCCGAAACCTTCTGAGGGTCCATGGAGAATCCCTCCGCAGAAATGATGTAGCCTAAAAAGGCAACTTGGGATCGATGGAATTCGCACTTCTCAAGTTTACAAAAAAGTTCGTTCTCACGTAATCGTTGCAGCACCTGCTTGACATCCTGGATATGGGACTCCATGGAGGCAGAGTAAACCAGGATGTCATCCAAGTAAACCACCACGCACTGCTGCAACAAGTCACGAAGGACATCATTTATGAATTCCTGAAAAACTGCGGGCGCGTTACACAACCCGAAGGGCATCACCAGGGATTCATAGTGGCCGGTTCTGGTGTTAAACGCGGTCTTCCACTCATCCCCCTGTTTGATCCGTACGAGGTTGTACGCCGCCCCAAGATCTGTCCCCGACAGGATCTCAGGTGCGAGCGTTTCCCGGACGGACCGGACAGGACTGCCAAAAGTGCCCACCGAGGCCACAGTACAGGCAGCGACCCTCCCGACGCCGAGCGGCCCGCTCCCCCTCGGAAAGGCGAGCAAACCCCAGCTGCATGGGCTCACCACCAGACAATCTATCCCCAGGAGGCGTGGGAGGAGAGGGAGGAATGGGTGGGATAGAAAACGCAGATGCCAGTCGATTGGGAGGCCTCTGCAGGTGTTCCTTGAGTGAAGGCCTCCCCCTGAGCCTGGTATCAATCAGGATCAGGAAGGAAATTAGTGCTTCCAGCTCCACAGGCAATTCCTTGGCTGCGATCTCGTCCTTCAATGCATCAGAAAGACCCTGAGAAAACGCAGCCACCAGAGCCTCATTGTTCCAACCCACCTCTGCTGCCAGGGTACGAAACTCTATGGCGTACTCGGCCACGGTCCGTGAACCCTGATGCATAGACATGAGCAGCTTGGCAGCCGAGGCGGAGCGAGCCGGTACATCGAATACCCTACGGAAGGCATCGATAAAAAAACCGGAAAACTCGTGAATCACCGGGTCATTCCTCTCCCATAAGGGATTCGCCCAGGCCAAGGCCTTGTCTGAGAGTAGTGAGATGAGGAAACCCACCTTTGACCTCTCAGTCGGAAAAAGCGTAGGGGATTAATTCAAAGTAAATCCCCACCTGGTTAAGGAACCCACGACACTGACTCGGCTCACCCCCAAAGCGCTGTGGAAGAGGGGCTGAACCGGTCATACCTCTGGACACCGCGGGTGCCGCATCAGCCGCGGCGGTAGGCACAGCAAGCGGAACAGCAGCGGGAGCGACCACCGGAGTGACAACCGGCCTAATAACACCAGGAGTAAGGTGAGCGGTGCGTGCCAGCAGAGTTTGCAACGCCTGAGCGAACTGACCCAACAGGAAATCCTGTTGATCCAGTCTGGCGACCAACATTGGAAGTGAAGGCGTACCTGCACCGTCAGGATTCATGGCACTTGTGTAATGTCAGGGCAGGGCTGTGGAACAGACAGGTAGGCCTAGTGGCAGGGTAACGCACTGGCTGACGACAACCACCACCAACAGACTGAAGTCCCTCAGGGCGCGGAGTCTAAGTCCCAGGCTGCCCTTCACAAGGGCCCCTGATGGTGGGGATGGACTTGACGCAACCAGGGACCAGGTCGCGGCCCCTGAGACACCCCAGCTGCGGTAATGGCCGCCGCCAATGGCGTGTAGCTGGTGAGAATGACAATAGCGTAGTCAGACAAGCCGGGTCAATAACAACGGGACAAAACAGTACAGAACAGTAGACAGAGAATCACAGGTCACGGGCCGGGTTCAGCAACGGAAGGTCAGATCGAAGGAAAACACAGAGAATGGTCTTAGTACAAGCCGAGTCAGAATACCAGAAGAGTCACGAGCGTATACACAGAGCTGTAGCAAGACAAAGACACAAGACACAAGTGCAAAGAGCACGTGCAGATCCCAGGCTTATATGTACTCAGCCACACCCCTCTGGGGGATGGACCTCAGAGACCTGAAGGCATAAAAGATTCCCATCATGCTCAGCAAAAATCCAAGATGGATGCTAGCACATGGAGTAACAAAACCTCTGGGAAAAGGTAGGACCTTGACACCTTTGCTCCGCGCGGTCCTCTCGCCGTGTTCCCGCGCCCTTCCGGTGTAGCATGAAAATCTGTCTCCTATGAGGATCTGTCCCCCTCGACGTATCTGCGCATGTGCCAGTTTCAGGCATTAGCAGCCGATCGGCGATCTCCAGCACATGCGCAGATACGTCGAGGGGGACAGATCCTCATAGGAGACAGATTTTCATGCTACACCGGTCTTCAGGGCGGACTGTGAGAGGAGCCTAGCGGGAGCCTAGCTCCGCGGGCCGGATTAAAAGGTCCGCCGGGCCGTAGTTTGCCCATTGCTGGTCTAGGCCCTACTCCTGTGATCTACGTGTTCCTCAGTCTAGGCCCTACTCCTGTGATCTACGTGTTCCTCAGTTTAGACCCTACTCCTGTGATCTACGTATTCCTCAGTCTAGGCCCTACTCCTGTGATCTACGTGTTCCTCAGTCTAGGCCCTACTCCTGTGATCTACGTGTTCCTCAGTCTGGGCCCTACTCCTGTGACCCTCGTGTTCCTCAGTCTGGGTCCTGCTCCTGTGATCCTCAGTCTGGACCCTTCTCCTGAGATCCTCATATTCCTCAGTTTAGGCCCTGCTCCTGTGATCCTCATGTTCCTCAGTCTGGGTCCTACTCCTGTGATCCTCGTGTTCCTCAGTCTAGGCTCTACCCCTGTGATCCTCGTGTTCCTCAGTCTAGGCCCTACTCCTGTGATCCTTGTGTTCCCCAGTCTAGGCCCTACTCCTGTGATCCTCGTGTTCCTCAGTCTAGGCCCTACTCCTGTGATCCTCGTGTTCCTCAGTCTAGGCCCTGCTCCTGTGATCCTTGTGTTCCTCAGTCTAGGCCCTGCTCCTGTGATCCTCGTGTTCCTCAGTCTAGGCCCTGCTCCTGTGATCCTCGTGTTCCTCAGTCTAGGCCCTGCTCCTGTGATCCTCGTGTTCCTCAGTCTAGGCCCTGCTCCTGTGATCCTCGTGTTCCTCAGTCTAGGCCCTTCTCCTGTGATCCTCGTGTTCCTCAGTCTAGGTCTTTCTGCTGTAATCCTCATATTCCTTGGTCTGGTTCCTGCTCCTGTGATCCTCGTGTTCCTCAGTCTAGGCCCTGCTCCTGTGATCCTCGTGTTCCTCAGTCTAGGCCCTACTCCTGTGATCCTCGTGTTCCTTAGCCTAGGCACTACTCCTGTGACCCTCGTGCTCCTCAGCCTAGGCACTACTCCTGTGATCCTCGTGTTCCTCAGCCTAGGCACTACTCCTGTGATCCTCGTGCTCCTCAGTCTAGGTCTTTCTCCTATAATCCTCATGTTCCTTGGTCTGGTTCCTGCTTCTGTGATCCTCGTATTCCTTAGTCTGGGCCCTACTCCTGTGATCCTCGTGTTCCTTGGTCTGGTTCCTGCTTCTGTGATCCCCATGTTCCTGTGTGGTCTTGCACACACCTATTGTGTTACCTACCGTCTTGTGTATCCGGTGCCCCAGCACTGTAAGGAACTTGTTTATTTTTTACGTACTTCCAGTGTGTTCATTGGATCTTGCCAGTATTTGCTCTTCAGCACCTGTGCATTTCCCTCCATGCTTTTGCTATTTTTTGTCCACACCTGTGCACTCCTTGTCCACATCCTGCTTTGTGGCCCTAAACACCCTTGCCTGCTGCCGGCTTCCAGTGGCCCCCTGTAATACTGTGCACCTTCAGCCATTCCCAGTGTCTCTGTGTTTGGGCATTTCTGCCTGCTTGGATTGAGTTGCCCTCTGATTGGTGAGTCCTGTACTCCAACGCTACTAAGGACTCTCTACAGCAACCTAGTCCCAGATCCCACTGGCTGCCTGCTCAGGTGAGTTGGAGGGCTGAAACATGGATATTGCCAGCAGCCAAATCCATCTCCATCATCAGGGGCACCTTAGAGCCTGTGCCCTTCTAAGGGCTCTCACTTCTGCTGTCATGCTGGGCTCTTTTCACCCCTGCCTTCAGGTATCTAGCCCATCCCAGACTCACCGTAGCCACCTTTGCCTCTTCCAAAGCCAACGCCACTGCCTAGTCTCAGTTGCTGCTACCTACCTGGTTGCCCAGTCTGCTCCCTAGTGGGAGCATATTCCCTAGAAAGTGACAACTTACAACACCTACAGGCATGTCATCTAGGAGGTAGGACACCTAGAGGTAGGTCATCTACAGGAACATCATCCACAGGTACAACACCTACAGTTACATCATCAACAAGTACAAAGCCTACAGGTATTGTATGACACATAGGACATCTACAACATCTACAGGTAGGTCGGCTATTGTACAGGAACATCATCCACATGTACATCACCCAGAGTTAGGTCATCTACAGAAACATCATCAAGTACAAAGCCTACAGGTACTGTATGACACATAGAACATCTACAGGTAGGTCGGCTATTGTACAGGAACATCATCCACAGGTAGGTCATCTACATGTATGCCACCTACAATTACATCATCCACATGTACATCACCTAGAGGTAGGTCATCTACAGGTACGTTATCTGCTGTACAGGAACATCATCTACAGGTACAACATCTACAGTTACATCATCAACAAGTACAAAGCCTACAGGTATTGTATGACACATAGGACATCTACAACATCTACAGGTAGGTCGGCTATTGTACAGGAACATCATCCACATGTACAACACCCAGAGTTAGGTCATCTACAGAAACATCATCAAGTACAGGTACTGTATGACACATAGGACATCTACAGGTAGGTCGGCTATTGTACAGGAACATCATCCACAGGTAGGTCATCTACAAGTATGCCACCTACAGTTACGTCATCCACATGTACAACACCTAGAGGTAGGTCATCTACAGGTACGTTATCTGCTGTACAGGAACATCATCCACAGGTAGGTCATCTACAGGAACATCATCAAGTACAAAGCCTACAGGTACTGTATGACACATCGGACATCTACAGGTACAACATCTACAGGTAGGTCGGCTATTGTACAGGAACATCATCCACAGGTAGGTCATCTACAAGTATGCCACCTACAGTTACGTCATCCACATGTACAACACCTAGAGGTAGGTCATCTACAGGTACGTTATCTGCTGTACAAGAACATCATCCACAGGTACAACACCTACAGGTAGGTCATCTACAGATACGAAGCCTACAGGTAGGTCATCTACAGATACGAAGCCTACAGGTAGGTCATCTACAGATACGAAGCCTACAGGTAGGTCACCTACAGAAACAGTCACAGATACGACACTTACAAGGACAACATCTTCTAACGAACACCAGTGTAAAAAATAAAAACTGGAAAAGCTTAATGTTTACAAATCAGCAGGACTGGGTGGCTTGTACCCGAGAGTTCTCAAAGAACTTGGCCAAGTGATTGCGAGGCCATTCTCCATAATCCATAGGACAGTTTACTGACTGCAATGGCACCAGCTGATTGGCAAAAAGCAAACAAGGTACCAATATTAAAAAAAAGGGCCGAGATATACAGAATCTCCCAGAAGTCCCACCCCTCACATTTGTGTCAATATTTGATTCTCTTTTCATATGACAACACTGAAGAAATGACACTTTGTTACAATGTGACGTAGTCAGTGTACAGTTTGTATAACATGGAAATTTGCTGTCCCCTCAAAATAACTCAACACACCGCCATTAATGTCTAAACCGCCGGCAACAGAACTGAGTCCACCCCTAAGTGACAAGGTCCACATTGGGCCCAAGTAGCCATTTTTCCTCCCCGGTGTCATGTGACTCATTAGTGTTACAAGGTGTCAGGTGTGAATGGGGAGCAGGTAGGTTACATTTGGTGTTATCGCTCTCACTCTCTCATACTGGTCACTGGAAGTTCAACATGGCACCTCATGGCAAAGAACTCTGAAGATCTGAAAAAAGAATTGTTGCTCTACATGAAGATGGCCGAGGCTATAAGAAGATTGCCAAAACCCTGAGCTGCAGCACATGGGCCGAGACCCTGAGACTGAGCTGCAGCACGGGGGCCGAGACCCTGAGACTGAGCTGCAGCACAGGGGCCGAGACCCTACAGCGGTGTAACAGGACAGGTTCCAATCAGAACAGGCCTCACCATGGTCCACCAATGAAGTTGTGCGCATGTGCTCAGCGTCATATCCAGAGGTTGTCTTCGGGAAATAGACGTATGAGTGCTGCCAGCATTGCTGCTGAGGGTGTAGGGGGGGTGGGGTCAGCCTGTCAGTGGGGCCAGCATTGCTGCAGAAGGTGAAGGGGTGGGGGGGGGGGGGGGTCAGCCTGTCAGTGGGGCCAGCATTGCCACAGAGGGTGAAGGGGTGGGGGGGGGTCAGCCTGTCAGTGGTGCCAGCATTGCTGCAGAGGGTGAAGGGGTGGGGGGTCAGCCTGTCAGTGGTGCCAGCATTGCTGCAGAGGGTGTAGGGGTGGGGGGTCGGCCTATCAGGGCTCAGACCATACGCCGCACACTGCATCACATTGGTCTGCATGGCTGTCGTCCCAGAAGGAAGCCTCTTCTAAAGATGATGCACAAGAAAGCCGCAAACAGTTTGCTGAAGACCAGCAGACTAAGGACATGGATTACTGGAACCGCCTCCTGTGGTCTGATGACACCAACAGCAACTGATTGGGTTCAGATGGTGTCAGGCATGTGTAGCGGCAACCAGGTGAGGAGTACAATGTGTGTCTTGCCTACAATCAAGCATGGTGGTGGGGGTGTCACGGTCTGGGGCCGCGCGGGGGTGGGGGTGTCACGGTCTGGGGCCGCGCGGGGGTGGGGGTGTCACGGTCTGGGGCCGCGCGGGGGTGGGGGTGTCACGGTCTGGGGCCGCGCGGGGGTGGGGGTGTCACGGTCTGGGGCCGCGCGGGGGTGTCACGGTCTGGGGTCCGCGCGGGGGTGTCACGGTCTGGGGCCGCGCGGGGGTGTCACGGTCTGGGGCCGCGCGGGGGTGTTCACGGTCTGGGGCCGCGCGGGGGTGTCACGGTCTGGGGCCGCGCGGGGGTGGGGGTCACGGTCTGGGGCCGCGCGGGGGTGGGGGTGTCACGGTCTGGGCCGCGCTGCATGGTGGTGGGGGTGTCACGGTCTGGGGCTGCATGGTGGTGGGGGTGTCACGGTCTGGGGCTGCATGAGTGCTGCCAGCACTGGGGGGGCTACAGTTCATTGAGGGAACCATGAATGCCAACATGTACTGTGACATACTGAAGCAGAGCATGATCCCCTCCCTTCGGAGACTGAGTCGCAGGGCAATATTTCAACATAATGACCCCAAACACACCTCCAAGACCACCACTGCCTGGCTGAAGAAGCTGAGGGTTCAGATGATGGACTGGCCAAGCGTGTCTCCAGACCTAAACCCTATTGAGCATATGTGGGGCCTCCTCTAACGGAAGGTGGAGGAGCACAAGGTCTCCAACATCCACCAGCTTCATGATGACGTCATGGAGGAGTGGAAGATGACTCCAGTGGCAACCTGTGAAGCTCTGATGACCTCCAGGCCAAGAGGGTTCAGGCAGTGCTGGGAAATAATGGCGGCCACACAAAATATTGACACTTTGGGCCCAATGTGGACCTTGTCACTTAGGGGTGGAGTCACTTTTGTTGCCAGCGGTTTAGACATTAATGGCGGTGTGTTGAGTTATTTTGAGGGGACAGCAAATTTCCATGTTATACAAACTGTACACTGACTACGTCACATTGTAACAGAGTGTCATTTCTTCAGTGTTGTCACATGAAAAGAGAGAATCAAATATTTACAAAAATGTGAGGTGGGGGCTCATTTCTGGGAGATACTGTATAGCTGGAAACTACAGGCCAGTCAGACTAACATTAATAGTAATGTAAACTATTGGAGGGGAAGAGAAGGGACTACAGCCAAGAATTTTCTGGTGGAAATAGTACCATTAGTAGTAACCAACATGGATTACAAAAGGCCGTTCTTACCAGACCAATCCACTAACATTCTGTGAGGAGGTGAGCTGCCATCTAGATATGGAAGGCCTGTGGATTTGGTGGATTTGGACTTTGCTAAGGGATTAGATACAGTATCTAATAATGCTCTAGGTGCATCCAGAGGGCGGTAATAGCATGTACTCTGGTCTGGAGTGGTAAGAGGGGTACCCAGGGCTCTGTCCTAGGGACAATTCTGTTTAATTTACGGATATCGAGGTCGGTATAAATCGCTCCATCCCAGTGTCTGCGGACGATACAAAGCTAAGTAGGGCAATCATTTCCCAACACGGTATAGAAACTCAATAAAATAAAGGGGGGGGGGAGAAACATGGGCAAATGAGGTTCAACGTAGGAAAATGTAAAGTAATGCACTTGGGGGCTTAAAATATAAATGTGAGTTAGACTCTCGGGGGAGAACCTCTGGGGGAATGGAGGATGGAGGAGGATCTGGGGGTCCTAACAGACGACAGACTCAGCAATAGCATGCAATGCCAAGCTGCAACAAGCAAAGCCAGCAGAATATCAGCATTGAAAGAGGATTTACCCCGGAGATAGAGCTAGAATTCCTTGGGGGAGGAGACAGAGCTAGAATTCCTTGGGGGAGGAGACAGAGCTAGAATTCCTTGGGGGAGGAGAGGGCATGGGGAGGAGACAGAGCTAGCATTCCTTGGGGGAGGAGAGGGCATGGGGAGGAGATAAAATTATAATTATTTGGGGGGAGGAGAGGGCATAGGGAGGAGACAGAGCTAGAATTCCCTGGGGGAGGAGAGGGCATAGGGAGGAGACAGAGCTAGAATTCCTTGGGGGAGGAGAGGGCATGGGGAGGAGACAGAGCTAGAATTCCTTGGGGGAGGAGAGGGCATGGGGAGGAGATAAAATTATAATTCTTTGGGGGGAGGAGAGGAGAGGGCATAGGGAGGAGACAGAGCTAGAATTCCTTGGGGGAGGAGAGGGCATGGGGAGGAGACAGAGCTAGAATTCCCTGGGGGAGGAGAGGGCATGGGGAGGAGACAGAGCTAGAATTCCCTGGGGGAGGAGAGGGCATGGGGAGGAGACAGAGCTAGAATTCCCTGGGGGAGGAGAGGAAATGGGGAGGAGATAAAACTGTAATTCTTGGGGGGAGGAGAGGAGAGGGCATGGGGAGGAGACAGAGCTAGAATTCTTTGGGGGGAGGAGAGGAGAGGGTTGGGGGGGGGGGATAAAACTATGACTCTACTACTCTACTCTGGTTCGGACACATCTGGAGTATGCCGGCCAGTTCTGGTCACCAGTCCTCAGGAAGGATTTGCTGGAACTGGACAGAGTCCAGAGAAGGGCAGTAAAACTAAAAAGGGGAATGGAGGACCTCAGTACTGGGGGTGGAGGAGCTCTGTTTTGGAGGATGGAGGAGGTCACTTGGGGGGAGACTCAGTTTTGGTGGATGCAGGAGCTCAGTTATAGGGGGGGGGGCGGAGGAACTCAGTTATAGGGGGGGGCGGAGGAACTCAGTTATAGGGGGGGGCGGAGGAACTCAGTTATAGGGGGGGGCGGAGGAACTCAGTTATAGGGGGGGCGGAGGAACTCAGTTATAGGGGGGGCCGAGGAGATCAGTTATGAGGGGATGGAGCTGCTCAGTTGTGGAGGGGCGGAGGAGCTCAGTTATAGGGGGGGGTGGAGGAGCTCAGTTATAGGGGGGGGCGGAGGAGCTCAGTTATGGGGGGGGGCGGAGGAGCTCAGTTATAGGGGGGGGGCGGAGGAGCTCAGTTATAGGGGGGGGCGGAGGAGCTCAGTTATGGGGGGGGGGCGGAGGAGCTCAGTTATAGGGGGGGGCGGAGGAGCTCAGTTATAGGGGGGGGCGGAGGAGCTCAGTTATAGGGGGGGGCGGAGGAGCTCAGTTATAGGGAGGGGCGGAGGAGCTCAGTTATAGGGGGGGGGGCGGAGGAGCTTAGTTATGGGGGGGGCGGAGGAGCTCAGTTATGGGGGGGGCGGAGGAGCTCAGTTATGGGGGGGGCGGAGGAGCGGTTATAGGGGGGGCGGAGGAGATCAGTTATGGAGGAGCTCAATTGTGGATGGACGGAGGAGATCAGTTATGAGGGGGAGGGACGGACCTCAGTTATGAGGGGGAGGGACGGACCTCAGTTATGAGGGGGAGGGACGGACCTCAGTTATGAGGGGGAGGGACGGACCTCAGTTATGAGGGGGAGGGACGGACCTCAGTTATGAGGGGGAGGGACGGACCTCAGTTATGAGGGGGAGGGACGGACCTCAGTTATGAGGGGGAGGGACGGACCTCAGTTATTGGGAGAAGGAGGAGCTCAGTTATTGGGGGGATGGGAGGACCTCAGTTATGGGGGAGGGAGGACCTCAGTTATGGGGAATGTCAATCACAGCCAGTGAGTCAATAAGGAGAGAGAGGGGCTGAGCTGTGGCTCTGTGATTGGACACGCACAGCTGTGACACCTACAACTCCTAAGACTATGACAACTACGACACCTACGACTCCTAAGACTACGACACCTACGACTACGACACCTACGACTACGACACCTACGACACCTACGACTACGACACCTACGACTACGACACCTACGACTACGACACCTACGACTACGACACCTACGACTACGACACCTACGACTACGACACCTACGACACCTACGACTACGACGACTACGACACCTACGACTACGACACCTACGACTACGACACCTACGACTACGACTACGACACCTACGACTACGACACCTACGACACCTACGACTACGACGACTACGACACCTACGACTACGACACCTATGACACCTACGACTACGACACCTACGACTACGACACCTACGACTACGACACCTACGACTACGACACCTACGACTACGACTCCTAAGACTACGACAACTACGACTCCTAAGACTACGACACCTACGACTACGACTCCTAAGACTACGACACCTACGACTACGACTCCTAAGACTACGACAACTACGACACCTACGACACCTACGACTACGACTCCTAAGACTACGACACCTACGACTACGACACCTACGACTACGACACCTACGACTACGACACCTACGACTACGACACCTACGACTACGACACCTACGACACCTACGACTACGACACCTACGACTACGACACCTAAGACTACGACACATACGACTACGACACATACGACTACGACACCTACGACTACGACACCTACGACTACGACGACTACGACACCTACGACTACGACACCTACGACTACGACACCTACGACTACGACACCTACGACTACGACACCTAAGACTACGACACATACGACTACGACACATACGACTACGACTCCTAAGACTACGACAACTAAGACTACGACAACTAAGACTACGACTCCTACGACTCCTAAGACTACGACACCTACGACTACGACACCTACGACTACAACTACGACACCTACGACGACACCTACGACTCCTAAGACTACGACACCTACGACTACGACACCTACGACACCTAAAACTACGACACCTACGACTACGACACCTACGACACCTACGACTACGACACCTACGACTACGACACCTACGACACCTACGACTACGACACCTACGACTCCTAAGACTACGACACCTACGACTACGACACCTACGACACCTACGACTACGACACCTACGACTACGACACCTACGACACCTAAAACTACGACACCTACGACTACGACACCTAAAACTACGACGACTACGACACCTAAAACTACGACACCTACGACTACGACACCTACGACTACGACACCTACGACTACGACACCTACGACTACGACACCTACGACTACGACACCTACGACTACGACACCTACGACACCTACGACTGCGACACCTACGACTGCGACACCTACGACTGCGACACCTACGACTACGACACCTACGACTACGACACCTACGACTACGACACCTACGACTGCGACACCTACGACTGCGACACCTACGACTGCGACACCTACGACTGCGACACCTACGACTGCGACACCTACGACTGCGACTCCTACGACTGCGACTCCTACGACTGCGACTCCTACGACTCCTACGACTGCGACTCCTACGACTGCGACTCCTACGACTGCGACACCTACGACTGCGACACCTACGACTGCGACACCTACGACTGCGACACCTACGACTGCGACTCCTACGACTACGACACCTACGACTGCGACTCCTACGACTGCGACTCCTACGACTACGACACCTACGACACCTACGACACCTGCGACACCTACGACTGCGACACCTACGACTGCGACACCTACGACTGCGACACCTACGACTGCGACACCTACGACTGCGACACCTACGACTGCGACACCTACGACTGCGACTCCTACGACTACGACACCTACGACTGCGACTCCTACGACTGCGACTCCTACGACTACGACAACTGCGACTCCTACGACTAGGACACCTACGACTACGACACCTACGACACCTACGACACCTACGACTGCGACACCTACGACTGCGACACCTACGACTGCGACACCTACGACACCTACGACTGCGACACCTACGACACCTACGACTGCGACACCTACGACTGCGACACCTACGACTGCGACACCTACGACTGCGACACCTACGACTGCGACACCTACGACTGCGACACCTACGACTGCGACTCCTACGACTACGACACCTACGACTACGACACCGACGACTACGACACCTACAACTCCTAAGACTACGACAACTACAGGTATGACAACTACTATGACACCTAGGACAACCACACCTACGACTACGACACCTACAGGTACGACACCTACGACTACGACACCTACGACTACGACACCTACGACTACGACACCTACGACTACGACACCTACGACTACGACACCTACAGGTATGACACCTACGACTACGACACCTACGACTACGACACCTACGACTACGACACCTACGACTACGACACCTACGACTACGACACCTACGACTACGACACCTACGACACCTACGACACCTGCGACACCTACGACTACGACACCTACGACTGCGACACCTACGACTGCGACACCTACGACTGCGACACCTACGACTGCGACACCTACGACTGCGACACCTACGACTGCGACACCTACGACTGCGACACCTACGACTGCGACACCTACGACTACGACACCTACGACTACGACACCTACGACTACGACGACTACGACACCTACAACTCCTAAGACTACGACAACTACAGGTATGACAACTACTATGACACCTAGGACAACCACACCTACGACTACGACACCTACAGGTATGACACCTACGACTACGACACCTACGACTACGACACCTACGACTACGACACCTACGACTACGACACCTACGACTACGACACCTACGACTACGACACCTACGACTACGACACCTACGACTCCTAAAACTACGATGATACCTACAACTATGACAACGACACCTACAGGTATGACAACTACTATGACACCTAGGACAACCACACCTACGACTACCACACCTACGACTACGACACCTACAGGTATGACACCTACGACTACCACACCTACGACTACCACACCTACGACTACCACACCTACGACTACCACACCTACGACAACTACAACTACGATGACACCTACAACTATGACAACGACACCTACAGGTATGACAACTACTATGACACCTACGACTACCACACCTACAGGTATGACAACTACGACTACAAGGGGAAGGTTATAGGTGTGATAATACTCTCAGGGGGTCGGTTGTACAATTCTGCTCTCCTGATAATGGGGGGTTGGAAGGGGGGAGGAGTTATGTAAAGTCATCTACAGAAGTCGCTCCGTACTCACCGAACATCCATCATGGAGGACCCAGAATCACCACGAGGGGCGGAGTCATCCAGGGGGGAGGAAGAGGAGTGTGGGGTCACCCAGGAAGGGGGGGGGACAATGTCACCCAGGGGGGTGGGGTCAGTCAGGGTGGGGGAGTGTTGGGGGGGTAGTCAGGCAGGGGGGTGTAGTCAGGCGGGGTATGGAAGGGGTGTTGTTAGGGGGGGATATAGTCAGGCGGGGAGGAGTGTTGTCACACTGGGGGGGGTCAGTCGGGGTGGGGGGGTGTTGTCACCCTGGGGGGGTCAGTGGGGGAGAAGTGTTGTCACCCTGGGGGGTACAGTCAGGTGGGGTGTTGTCAAACTGGGGGGGGTACAGTCAGTCGGGGTGGGGGAGTGTTGTCACCCTGGTGGGTCAGTCGGGGTGGGGGGGGTGTTGTCACCCTGGTGGGTCAGTTGGGGTGGGGGAGGAGTGTTGTCACCCTGGGGGGGGGGGTCAGTCGGGTGGGGTGGGGGGGTGTTGTCACCCTGGTGGGTCAGTCGGGGTGGGGGGGGTGTTGTCACCCTGGTGGGTCAGTCGGGGTGGGGGAGGAGTGTTGTCACCCTGGGGGGGGGGGTTCAGTCGGGGTAGGGGGGTGTTGTCACCCTGGGGGGGTACAGTCAGGTGGGGTGTTGTCACCCTGGGGGGGAGGGGTACAGTCAGGTGGGGTGGCGGAGAGGTGTTGTCACCCTGGTGGGTCAGTCGGGGTGAAGGAGGAGTGTTGTCACCCTGGTGGGGGAGGGGCGGTGTCCCCAGCACGGCGATGAGTTGCGGAGAAGATCCGGAAGAGACGGGAAAGTCCTGAAACGAAAGTAGAAGTAAATAAGGAGGGGGAAGGGAGGAGAGGGGGAGGGGAGAGGTGGATGGGGGAGGGGAATGACTTGCACTTCCTGGTACACTTTGCCGGTCTGGCTCAGAGATCCCTCTGACGTCACAAGTCTCCATCATGTCAGTGTGGGGGAGGCGACATTACAGTGATCTCTGTACGGCGCGGCGGTCTATGTCGGCGATATGGCAATGCACAAGGATACTCACCGGAGTAGGCGGAGAAAATGATGACGTCACAGAAAGGGTTTCTTTAAATGACCGCCCATCCCTGACTCCGCCCCGTTCGCCCATCCCAGAAGGTGGAGTCTCGGGGATTAGGGGCGGGGAAAATGGCAGTCCACTAGTGGGCGGGGTTTCAGTGGCAATGAGACGCAATTCAGGTGGGCGGGATCAGCAGTCAGGCCTCTTCTGAGTAGATTCCGGTGAGTGTTCCCGGCGCTCCGCTCTCCTCCCGTCATCCCCCGGCCGGGTCACGTGAGGTGACGTCATCCATCGCCGGTAATACCGAGCGGTGTGCGCAGATACCTGCTTCCGACATCGTACGGTATGTTCACACTTCCCCCACCCCATATATATAGATCCCTGTATATCCCCCCATATATATATATATATATAGATCCCTGTATATCCCCCCCATATATATATATATAGATCCCTGTATACCCCCCCATATATATATATATATAGATCCCTGTATACCCCCCATATATATATATATATAGATCCCTGTATATCCCCCCATATATATATATATAGATCCCTGTATACCCCCCCATATATATATATATAGATCCCTGTATATCCCCCCATATATATATATATATAGATCCCTGTATATCCCCTCCATATATATATATAGATCCCTGTATATCCCCCCATATATATATATATAGATCCCTGTATACCCCCCCATATATATATATATAGATCCCTGTATATCCCCCCATATATATATATATATAGATCCCTGTATATCCCCTCCATATATATATATATATATATATAGATCCCTGTATATCCCCCATATATATATATATAGATCCCTGTATATCCCCCATATATATATATATAGATCCCTGTATATCCCCCCATATATATATATATAGATCCCTGTATATCCCCCATATATATATATATATAGATCCCTGTATATCCCCCATATATATATATATAGATCCCTGTATATCCCCCATATATATATATATATATAGATCCCTGTATATCCCCCCATATATATATATATAGATCCCTGTATATCCCCCATATATATATATATATAGATCCCTGTATATCCCCCATATATATATATATAGATCCCTGTATATCCCCCATATATATATATATATATAGATCCCTGTATACCCCCCATATATATATATATAGATCCCTGTATATCCCCCCATATATATATATATATAGATCCCTGTATATCCCCCATATATATATATATAGATCCCTGTATATCCCCCATATATATATATATATATATAGATCCCTGTATATCCCCCCATATATATATATATATATAGATCCCTGTATATCCCCCCATATATATATATATAGATCCCTGTATATCCCCCATATATATAGATCCCTGTATATCCCCCATATATATATATATAGATCCCTGTATATCCCCCCATATATATATATATAGATCCCTGTATATCCCCCCATATATATATATATAGATCCCTGTATATCCCCCATATATATAGATCCCTGTATATCCCCCATATATATATATATATATATATAGATCCCTGTATATCCCCCCATATATATATATATAGATCCCTGTATATCCCCCCATATATATATATATATAGATCCCTGTATATCCCCCCATATATATATATATATATATATATATATATATATATATATATATATAGATCCCTGTATATCCCCCCATATATATATATATATAGATCCCTGTATATCCCCCATATATATATATATATATATATATAGATCCCTGTATATCCCCCCCATATATATATATATATAGATCCCTGTATATCCCCTCCATATATATATATATATAGATCCCTGTATATCCCCCCCATATATATATATATATATATATATATATATCCCTGTATATCCCCCCCATATATATATATATAGATCCCTGTATATCCCCCCATATATATATATATATATATAGATCCCTGTATATCCCCCCATATATATATATATATATATATAGATCCCTGTATATCCCCCCATATACAGTTGTGTCCAAAATTATTCAACCCCCAATGCTGTAAAGGGGTTTAGGGACTATAGTGTACATTTGGAATTGTATTCAGAATCAAATCCTACAAGGACGTTGTAACTACCCAAATGCAACTAAAATGACATCAATTGTTTATGTAATACAGTAGTAAATGGTTCTTATGTGGTTTCTTCATTGCCACAATTATTCAACCCCTTAAAGACTACCACTCTGAAGAACAGAGGTTCATACAGGTGCTTTCCATCAGGTATTGAAAACACCTGTGGATGTCACCGAGCAGCAATCAAGCATAATAAGCACCAATTAGGCAGCTTTAAAATGACTGTGATACTCAGCTCCTTCTAGACATTTACTGGTGTGGTTACAAACATGGTGAAGGCAAGAGAATGGTCCAGGAAGACAAGAGAAGAGGTGATTTCTCTTCACAGGAAGGGCAATGGCTATAAGAAGATTGCAAAGATGTTAAACATACCAAGAGACACCTTAGGAAGCATCATTCGCAAATTCAAGGCAAAGGGCACTGTTGAAACGCTACCTGGTCGTGGCAGAAAGAAGATGCTGACTTCGACTGCTGTGCGCTACCTGAAGCGTAGAGTGGAGAGAAGTCCCCGTGTGACTGCTGAGGAACTGAGAAAAGATTTGTCAGATGTGGGTACAGAAGTTTCAGCCCAGACAATAAGACGCACACTGCGTAATGAAGGCCTCCGTGCCAGAACTCCCAGGCGTACCCCCTTGCTGTCTCCAAAGAATAAGAAGAGTCGACTGCAGTATGCCAAAAGCCATGTGGACAAACCACAAAAGTTGTGGGATAGTGTTCTGTGGACTGATGAAACAAAATTAGAACTGTTTGGGCCCATGGATCAACGCTATGTTTGGAGGAGGAAGAACAAGGCCTATGATGAAAAGAACACCTTGCCTACTGTGAAGCATGGTGGAGGGTCAATCATGCTTTGGGGCTGTTTTGCTTCTGCAGGTACAGGGAAGCTTCAGCGTGTGCAAGGTACCATGAATTCTCTTCAGTACCAGGAGATATTGGATGGAAACGTGATGCAGTCCGTCACACACCTGAGGCTTGGGAGACGTTGGACCTTTCAACAGGACAATGATCCCAAGCATACCTCCAAGTCCACTAGAGCATGGTTGCAGAGGAAAGGCTGGAACATTTTGGAGTGGCCATCGCAGTCACCAGACTTAAATCCGATTGAGAACCTCTGGTGGGACTTAAAGAAAGCAGTTGCAGTGCGCAAGCCTAAGAATGTGACTGAACTGGAGGCCTTTGCCCATGAAGAATGGGCGAAGATACCCGTAGATCGCTGCAAGACACTTGTGTCAAGCTATGCTTCACGTTTAAAAGCTGTTATAACTGTAAAAGGATGCTGTACTAAGTACTAAGATTGAATGTCACTTGGGGGTTGAATAAAACTGATAATGCTGTGAGCACAGAAAAGACATTTGTGGTTATTTCATTATAACTGTTATGTTATATTTGTCTGACCTACAAGTGCCTCTTTAATGTAAATGTAAGCAAGATGACTGAATGATCAAAAGCAATGTCAAACTGGCCAAAACACTCAATTTCAGTGGGGGTTGAATAATTTTGGACACAACTGTATATAGATCCCTGTATATCCCCCCATATATATATATATAGATCCCTGTATATCCCCCCATATATATATATATATATAGATCCCTGTTTATCCCCCCATATATATATAGATCCCTGTATATCCCCCCATATATATATATATATATATATATATAGATCCCTGTATATCCCCCCATATATATATATATATAGATCCCTGTATATCCCCCCATATATATATATATAGATCCCTGTATATCCCCCCATATATATATATATAGATAGATCCCTGTATATCCCCCCATATATATATATATATATATATATATAGATCCCTGTATATCCCCCATATATATATATATATAGATCCCTGTATATCCCCCCATATATATATATATATATAGATCCCTGTATATCCCCCATATATATATATATAGATCCCTGTATATCCCCCCATATATATATATATATATATAGATCCCTGTATATCCCCTCCATATATATATATATATATAGATCCCTGTATATCCCCCCATATATATATATATATAGATCCCTGTATATCCCCCCATATATATATATATAGATCCCTGTATATCCCCCCATATATATATATATAGATCCCTGTATATCCCCCCATATATATATATGTAGATCCCTGTATATCCCCCCCATATATATATATATATATAGATCCCTGTATATCCCCCCCATATATATATATATATATAGATCCCTGTATATCCCCCCATATATATATATATATAGATCCCTGTATATCCCCCCATATATATATATATAGATCCCTGTATATCCCCCCATATATATATATATAGATCCCTGTATATCCCCCCATATATATATATGTAGATCCCTGTATATCCCCCCCATATATATATATATATATAGATCCCTGTATATCCCCCCCATATATATATATATATATAGATCCCTGTATATCCCCTCCATAGATATATATATATATATATAAGGGATCGGCTCGTGGTGTTTACAATCTAAAGGGGGGGGAGGTACAAAAGGTGATGGCTGCGGGGGTTATCTGGTGGAGGGGGCTCTAGTACAGTTCTTAGGTGGAGGGGGCTCTTGTGCAGTTCTTAGGTGGAGGGGGCTCTAGTACGGTTCTTAGGTGGACGGGGCTCTAGTACGGTTCTTAGGTGGAGGGGGCTCTAGTACGGTTCTTAGGTGGAGGGGCCTCTAGTACGGTTCTTAGGTGGAGGGGGCTCTAGTACGGTTCTTAGGTGGAGGGGGCTCTAGTACGGTTCTTAGGTGGAGGGGGCTCTAGTACGGTTCTTAGGTGGAGGGGGATCTAGTACGGTTCTTAGGTGGAGGGGGATCTAGTACGGTTCTTAGGTGGAGGGGGATCTAGTACGGTTCTTAGGTGGAGGGGGCTCTAGTACGGTTCTTAGGTGGAGGGGGATCTAGTACGGTTCTTAGGTGGAGGGGGCTCTAGTACGGTTCTTAGGTGGAGGGGGCTCTAGTACGGTTCTTAGGTGGAGGGGGCTCTAGTACGGTTCTTAGGTGGAGGGGGCTCTAGTACGGTTCTTAGGTGGAGGGGGCTCTAGTACGGTTCTTAGGTGGAGGGGGCTCTAGTACGGTTCTTAGGTGGAGGGGCCTCTAGTACGGTTCTTAGGTGGAGGGGCCTCTAGTACGGTTCTTAGGTGGAGGGGCCTCTAGTACGGTTCTTAGGTGGAGGGGCCTCTAGTACGGTTCTTAGGTGGAGGGGCCTCTAGTACGGTTCTTAGGTGGAGGGGCCTCTAGTACGGTTCTTAGGTGGAGGGGCCTCTAGTACGGTTCTTAGGTGGAGGGGCCTCTAGTACGGTTCTTAGGTGGAGGGGCCTCTAGTACGGTTCTTAGGTGGAGGGGCCTCTAGTACGGTTCTTAGGTGGAGGGGGCTCTAGTACGGTTCTTAGGTGGAGGGGCCTCTAGTACGGTTCTTAGGTGGAGGGGCCTCTAGTACGGTTCTTAGGTGGAGGGGCCTCTAGTACGGTTCTTAGGTGGAGGGGGCTCTAGTACGGTTCTTAGGTGGAGGGGGATCTAGTACGGTTCTTAGGTGGAGGGGGATCTAGTACGGTTCTTAGGTGGAGGGGGATCTAGTACGGTTCTTAGGTGGAGGGGGCTCTAGTACGGTTCTTAGGTGGAGGGGGCTCTTGTGCGGTTCTTAGTTGGAGGGGGCTCTAGTACGGTTCTTAGGTGGAGGGGGCTCTTGTACGGTTCTTAGGTGGAGGGGGCTCTAGTACGGTTCTTAGGTGGAGGGGGCTCTAGTACGGTTCTTAGGTGGAGGGGGCTCTAGTACGGTTCTTAGGTGGAGGGGGCTCTAGTACGGTTCTTAGGTGGAGGGGCCTCTAGTACGGTTCTTAGGTGGAGGGGCCTCTAGTACGGTTCTTAGGTGGAGGGGGCTCTAGTACGGTTCTTAGGTGGAGGGGGCTCTAGTACGGTTCTTAGGTGGAGGGGGCTCTAGTACGGTTCTTAGGTGGAGGGGGCTCTAGTTCGGTTCTTAGGTGGAGGGGGCTCTAGTACGGTTCTTAGGTGGAGGGGGCTCTAGTACGGTTCTTAGGTGGAGGGGGCTCTAGTACGGTTCTTAGGTGGAGGGGGCTCTAGTACGGTTCTTAGGTGGAGGGGGCTCTAGTACGGTTCTTAGGTGGAGGGGGCAAAGGCTTCCCTGAGTTTTCAAAGATCGCCTAAAGGCAGACAGGGTTGGGCTGACCGGACATACTCAGACATACTGGTGTAGGGAGTTCAGGAGGATGGGAGAGGCTCTGTAGAAGTCCTGGAGGCGAGCGTGGGAGGAGGAGAACAAGATGTGTTGGGAGGAGCAGAGCGGGCGATTGGGACGATATCTGTGGATGAGGTCGGTGGTGTATCTGGGGGCGATGTTGTGCTTAGTATTTTGACTTTATTTTGGGCTAGTGGAAGCCAATGAAGGGAGGACACTGCAGGCCAGTGATGGGATTGGTAGAGGGGGGTGGAGGCCAGTGGAGGGATTGGCAGAGAGGGGTGGAGGACACTGAGTGGAGGCCAGTGAAGGGATTGGCAGAGAGGAGTGGAGGCCAGTGAAGGGATTGGCAGAGAGGGGTGGAGGCCAGTGGAGGGATTGGCAGAGAGGGGTGGAGGACACTGAATGGAGGCCAGTGATGGGATTGGCAGAGAGGGGTGGAGGACACTGAATGGAGGCCAGTGATGGGATTGGCAGAGGGGGGTGGAGGACACTGAATGGAGGCCAGTGATGGGATTGGCAGAGGGGGGTGGAGGACACTGAATGGAGGCCAGTGGAGGGATTGGCAGAGGGGGGTGGAGGACACTGAATGGAGGCCAGTGGAGGGATTGGCAGAGAGGGGTGGAGGACACTGAATGGAGGCCAGTGATGGGATTGGCAGAGGGGGGTGGAGGACACTGAATGGAGGCCAGTGATGGGATTGGCAGAGGGGGGTGGAGGACACTGAATGGAGGCCAGTGGAGGGATTGGCAGAGGGGGGTGGAGGACACTGAATGGAGGCCAGTGATGGGATTGGCAGAGGGGGGTGGAGGACACTGAATGGAGGCCAGTGATGGGATTGGCAGAGGGGGGTGGAGGACACTGAATGGAGGCCAGTGATGGGATTGGCAGAGAGGGGTGGAGGACACTGAATGGAGGCCAGTGATGGGATTGGCAGAGGGGGGTGGAGGACACTGAATGGAGGCCAGTGATGGGATTGGCAGAGGGGGGTGGAGGACACTGAATGGAGGCCAGTGATGGGATTGGCAGAGGGGGGTGGAGGACACTGAATGGAGGCCAGTGAAGGGATTGGCAGAGAGGGGCAGCAGTCGCTGATTGGTCAGTAAGGTGTATGAGTCTAGCAGCAGCATTCATAATAGACTGAAGGGGGTGTGGCCTGTGTAACGGGAGACCAGTGAGGAGGGAGTTGCAGTAATGGGGGCGGGATATAACAAGGCGTGGATAAGTTGTTTTGTGGTGTCCTTGGTCAGGAAGGGGCGGGTTCAGGAAATGTTCTGGAGGTGGCAGGATTTAGCCAGTGATTGGATGTGGGACCCAAAGGAGAGATCAGAGTCTAGGATTACGCCCAGCACCCCGGCATGAGGGGAAGGACCAATGGTTGTGCTGGTGATCTTCATGGTAAAGTTATGAGTGGGGGGAGGTAATATTACAGCTCGGGTTTGGAACGGTTTGCAGTAGTGATGTGACATCCATGCTAATCTGTCGCTTAGTAGATTTGTGATATGTGAGGAGATTGGGGGGCGGAGCTGGGGGTGGAGAGATAGATCTGGGTGTCATCAGCATAGAGGTGGTATTGGAAGCCATGGGAGGTTGGCCCAGGGAGGAGGTATAGAGAGAGAAAAGGAGGGGCCCAAGAACAGAACCTTGGGGTACCCCAACAGGAAGAGGAGCGGAGGAGGGGAGTTGTATGTGATGGTGAAAGTACGCTGACAGGAGAACCAGGAGAGAGCAGAGTCATGGAGGCCGATGGAGTGGAGTTTACTGAGGAGGAGCGGGTGGTGGACTGTGTCAGCAGAAAGGTCAAAGAGTATGACTACAGAGTAGTGGCCATTGGTTGGGATGAGTATGGAGTAGTGGCCATTGGTTGGGGTGAGTATGGAGTAGTTGCCATTGGTTGGGAGGAGTACGGAGTAGTGGCCGTTGGTTGGGAGGAGTACGGAGTAGTGGTCATTGGTTGGGAGGAGTACGGAGTAGTGGCCATTGGTTGGGTTAAGTATGGAGTAGTGGCCATCGGTTGGGATGAGTACGGAGTAGTGGTCATTGGTTGGGGTGAGTACGGAGCGGTGGTCGTTGGGGTGAGTACGGAGCGGTGGGTGTTGGTTGGGGTGAGTACGGAGCGGTGGGCGTTGGGGTGAGTACGGAGCAGTGGCCGTTGGGGTGAGTACGGAGCAGTGGCCGTTGGGGTGAGTACGGAGCGGGGGGCGTTGGGGTGAGTACGGAGCGGTGGGCGTTGGGGTGAGTACGGAGCGGTGGGCGTTGGGGTGAGTACGGAGCGGGGGGCGTTGGGGTGAGTACGGAGCGGGGGCCGTTGGGGTGAGTACGGAGCGGGGGGCGTTGGGGTGAGTACGGAGCGGTGGGCGTTGGGGTGAGTACGGAGCGGTGGGCGTTGGGGTGAGTACGGAGCGGTGGGCGTTGGGGTGAGTACGGAGCGGTGGGCGTTGGGGTGAGTACGGAGCGGTGGGCGTTGGGGTGAGTACGGAGCGGTGGGCGTTGGGGTGAGTACGGAGCGGTGGGCGTTGGGGTGAGTACGGAGCGGTGGGCGTTGGGGTGAGTACGGAGCGGTGGCCGTTGGGGTGAGTACGGAGCGGTGGCCGTTGGTTGGGGTGAGTACGGAGCGGTGGCCGTTGGTTGGGGTGAGTACGGAGCGGTGGCCGTTGGTTGGGGTGAGTACGGAGCGGTGGCCGTTGGTTGGGGTGAGTACGGAGCGGTGGCCGTTGGTTGGGGTGAGTACGGAGCGGTGGCCGTTGGTTGGGGTGAGTACGGAGCGGTGGCCGTTGGTTGGGGTGAGTACGGAGCGGTGGCCGTTGGTTGGGGTGAGTACGGAGCGGTGGCCGTTGGTTGGGGTGAGTACGGAGCGGTGGCCGTTGGTTGGGGTGAGTACGGAGCGGTGGGCGTTGGTTGGGGTGAGTACGGAGCGGTGGGCGTTGGGGTGAGTACGGAGCGGTGGGCGTTGGGGTGAGTACGGAGCGGTGGGCGTTGGGGTGAGTACGGAGCGGTGGGCGTTGGGGTGAGTACGGAGCGGTGGGCGTTGGGGTGAGTACGGAGCGGTGGGCGTTGGGGTGAGTACGGAGCGGTGGGCGTTGGGGTGAGTACGGAGCGGTGGGCGTTGGGGTGAGTACGGAGCGGTGGGCGTTGGGGTGAGTACGGAGCGGTGGGCGTTGGGGTGAGTACGGAGCGGTGGGCGTTGGGGTGAGTACGGAGCGGTGGGCGTTGGGGTGAGTACGGAGCGGTGGGCGTTGGGGTGAGTACGGAGCGGTGGGCGTTGGGGTGAGTACGGAGCGGTGGGCGTTGGGGTGAGTACGGAGCGGTGGGCGTTGGGGTGAGTACGGAGCGGTGGGCGTTGGGGTGAGTACGGAGCGGTGGGCGTTGGGGTGAGTACGGAGCGGTGGGCGTTGGGGTGAGTACGGAGCGGTGGGCGTTGGGGTGAGTACGGAGCGGTGGGCGTTGGGGTGAGTACGGAGCGGTGGGCGTTGGGGTGAGTACGGAGCGGTGGGCGTTGGGGTGAGTACGGAGCGGTGGGCGTTGGGGTGAGTACGGAGCGGTGGGCGTTGGGGTGAGTACGGAGCGGTGGGCGTTGGGGTGAGTACGGAGCGGTGGGCGTTGGGGTGAGTACGGAGCGGTGGGCGTTGGGGTGAGTACGGAGCGGTGGGCGTTGGGGTGAGTACGGAGCGGTGGGCGTTGGGGTGAGTACGGAGCGGTGGGCGTTGGGGTGAGTACGGAGCGGTGGGCGTTGGGGTGAGTACGGAGCGGTGGGCGTTGGGGTGAGTACGGAGCGGTGGGCGTTGGGGTGAGTACGGAGCGGTGGGCGTTGGGGTGAGTACGGAGCGGTGGGCGTTGGGGTGAGTACGGAGCGGTGGGCGTTGGGGTGAGTACGGAGCGGTGGGCGTTGGGGTGAGTACGGAGCGGTGGGCGTTGGGGTGAGTACGGAGCGGTGGGCGTTGGTTGGGGTGAGTACGGAGCGGTGGGCGTTGGTTGGGGTGAGTACGGAGCGGTGGGCGTTGGGGTGAGTACGGAGCGGTGGGCGTTGGGGTGAGTACGGAGCGGTGGGCGTTGGGGTGAGTACGGAGCGGTGGGCGTTGGGGTGAGTACGGAGCGGTGGCCGTTGGGGTGAGTACGGAGCAGTGGGCGTTGGGGTGAGTACGGAGCGGTGGGCGTTGGGGTGAGTATACGCCTTCCGAAAATCTGATATAAGGTGGTAGTGCAGCGCTTAAAATTGTAGACAACAACCTAACGGCATGACAAACGCACACACATGACGGCTGCGATTCCGCCTGCAGGGATCAAACTGCTGATAACAAAGTGACCATATATAACTTTTAAAACCATATGATGGTAAAACCAACTAAAAAATCTTGATGCCAAATGCATGACCAAAACACGTGACATACAGGTATGAAATAGATGTGTTGATAACATGTACAAAACACACTATAGATATGTGCATGGTGATCATATAAAAAGTGAAATGAGTCCGATCTGGATGTTGATGTTGATACAAAGCGGATGAACGTGGAGTGCATTCTAGTTATGATCTTCGGATGATGTGATTGGATCCCAGTATACACAGTCCACGGGTGCGTGTGCCAATAAATGTGTAAAATGCGCACTCACCAGATGCGCTATTTAAATGCGTGTTGTATCTAATATAGTGTATCAGTCGTGGGTCCCTTCACACGGGCGATCCGGGGTGCAGCCTTGGGGGGGGGGGGCTTCCTTAGGTGGCAGGTATTTGGACGATCCGGGGTGCAGCCTTGGGGGGGGGGGGGGGCCTTCCTTAGGTGGCAGGTATTTGGACAAGTCCCTATGGAATAATTCAACCTCTTCCAGGTAATGAGGAATTCGCCAGGAATCACTGAGGGATTGCTGGAGGCGGAGCTAGAAGGAGGGATTTTCCCAGAGTGCAGCAGTGCAGATAATGCTTTAATAGCTAAAAAAGGATAAATCCAAAAACGGACATAAATGTAAACGGGAGAAATTCAGTGACAAATTACTGACCAGCTGGTGTCATGGGGGGGCCGCCTTTAAGGAGGAGCCCTGCAAGCCATTGACGTCTATGCCGCCGGATGTGTGGATGGCGCGGGTGGGCCCCTATGTGTGTGGATGGCGCGGGTGGGCCCCTATGTGTGTGGATGACGCGGGTGGGCCCCTATGTGTGTGGATGACGCGGGTGGGCCCCTGCATGTGTGGATGACGCGGGTGGGCCCCTATGTGTGTGGATGACGCGGGTGGGCCCCTATGTGTGTGGATGGCGCGGGTGGGCCCCTATGTGTGTGGATGACGCGGGTGGGCCCCTATGTGTGTGGATGACGCGGGTGGGCCCCTATGTGTGTGGATGACGCGGGTGGGCCCCTGCATGTGTGGATGGCGCGGGTGGGCCCCTATGTGTGTGGATGGCGCGGGTGGGCCCCTATGTGTGTGGATGGCGCGGGTGGGCCCCTATGTGTGTGGATGACGCGGGTGGGCCCCTGCATGTGTGGATGACGCGGGTGGGCCCCTGCATGTGTGGATGACGCGGGTGGGCCCCTATGTGTGTGGATGGCGCGGGTGGGCCCCTATGTGTGTGGATGGCGCGGGTGGGCCCCTATGTGTGTGGATGACGCGGGTGGGCCCCTGTGTGTGTGGATGGCGCGGGTGGGCCCCTGTGTGTGTGGATGGCGCGGGTGGGCCCCTATGTGTGTGGATGACGCGGGTGGGCCCCTACATGTGTGGATGGCGCGGGTGGGCCCCTACGTGTGTGGATGGCGCGGGTGGGCCCCTACGTGTGTGGATGGCGCGGGTGGGCCCCTACGTGTGTGGATGGCGCGGGTGGGCCCCTACGTGTGTGGATGGCGCGGGTGGGCCCCTACGTGTGTGGATGGCGCGGGTGGGCCCCTATGTGTGTGGATGATGCGGGTGGGCCCCTGCGTGTGTGGATGGCGCGGGTGGGCCCCTGCGTGTGTGGATGGCGCGGGTGGGCCCCTGCATGTGTGGATGGCGCGGGTGGGCCCCTGTGTGTGTGGATGGCGCGGGTGGGCCCCTATGTGTGTGGATGGCGCGGGTGGGCCCCTATGTGTGTGGATGGCGCGGGTGGGCCCCTATGTGTGTGGATGACGCGGGTGGGCCCCTGCATGTGTGTGGATGGCGCGGGTGGGCCCCTGCATGTGTGGATGGCGCGGGTGGGCCCCTGCATGTGTGGATGGCGCGGGTGGGCCCCTGCATGTGTGGATGGCGCGGGTGGGCCCCTATGTGTGTGGATGGCGCGGGTGGGCCCCTATGTGTGTGGATGGCGCGGGTGGGCCCCTGCGTGTGTGGATGGCGCGGGTGGGCCCCTGCGTGTGTGGATGGCGCGGGTGGGCCCCTGTGTGTGTGGATGGCGCGGGTGGGCCCCTATGTGTGTGGATGGCGCGGGTGGGCCCCTATGTGTGTGGATGACGCGGGTGGGCCCCTGCATGTGTGTGGATGGCGCGGGTGGGCCCCTGCATGTGTGTGGATGGCGCGGGTGGGCCCCTGCATGTGTGTGGATGGCGCGGGTGGGCCCCTGCGTGTGTGGATGGCGCGGGTGGGCCCCTGCGTGTGTGGATGGCGCGGGTGGGCCCCTGTGTGTGTGGATGGCGCGGGTGGGCCCCTGCGTGTGTGGATGACGCGGGTGGGCCCCTGTTTGTGTGGATGGCGCGGGTGGGCCCCTATGTGTGTGGATGGCGCGGGTGGGCCCCTGCATGTGTGGATGGCGCGGGTGGGCCCCTATGTGTGTGGATGGCGCGGGTGGGCCCCTATGTGTGTGGATGGCGCGGGTGGGCCCCTATGTGTGTGGATGGCGCGGGTGGGCCCCTGCATGTGTGGATGGCGCGGGTGGGCCCCTGCGTGTGTGGATGGCGCGGGTGGGCCCCTATGTGTGTGGATGGCGCGGGTGGGCCCCTGCGTGTGTGGATGGCGCGGGTGGGCCCCTGTGTGTGTGGATGGCGCGGGTGGGCCCCTGCGTGTGTGGATGACGCGGGTGGGCCCCTGTTTGTGTGGATGGCGCGGGTGGGCCCCTATGTGTGTGGATGGCGCGGGTGGGCCCCTGCATGTGTGGATGGCGCGGGTGGGCCCCTATGTGTGTGGATGGCGCGGGTGGGCCCCTATGTGTGTGGATGGCGCGGGTGGGCCCCTATGTGTGTGGATGGCGCGGGTGGGCCCCTATGTGTGTGGATGGCGCGGGTGGGCCCCTGCGTGTGTGGATGGCGCGGGTGGGCCCCTGCGTGTGTGGATGGCGCGGGTGGGCCCCTGCGTGTGTGGATGGCGCGGGTGGGCCCCTGCGTGTGTGGATGGCGTGGGTGGGCCCCTGCGTGTGTGGATGGCGCGGGTGGGCCCCTGCGTGTGTGGATGGCGCGGGTGGGCCCCTGCGTGTGTGGATGGCGCGGGTGGGCCCCTGCGTGTGTGGATGGCGCGGGTGGGCCCCTGCGTGTGTGGATGGCGCGGGTGGGCCCCTGCGTGTGTGGATGGCGCGGGTGGGCCCCTGCGTGTGTGGATGGCGCGGGTGGGCCCCTGCGTGTGTGGATGGCGCGGGTGGGCCCCTGCGTGTGTGGATGGCGCGGGTGGGCCCCTGCGTGTGTGGATGGCGCGGGTGGGCCCCTGCGTGTGTGGATGGCGCGGGTGGGCCCCTGCGTGTGTGGATGGCGCGGGTGGGCCCCTGCGTGTGTGGATGGCGCGGGTGGGCCCCTGTGTGTGTGGATGGCGCGGGTGGGCCCCTGTGTGTGTGGATGGCGCGGGTGGGCCCCTGTGTGTGTGGATGGCGCGGGTGGGCCCCTGTGTGTGTGGATGGCGCGGGTGGGCCCCTGTGTGTGTGGATGGCGCGGGTGGGCCCCTGCGTGTGTGGATGGCGCGGGTGGGGCCCCTGCGTGTGTGGATGGCGCGGGTTGGCCCCTGCGTGTGTGGATGGCGCGGGTGGGCCCCTGCGTGTGTGGATGGCGCGGGTGGGCCCCTATGTGTGTGGATGGCGCGGGTGGGCCCCTGCGTGTGTGGGTGGCGCGAGTGGGCCCCTGCGTGTGTGGATGGCGCGGGTGGGCCCCTGCGTGTGTGGATGGCGCGGGTGGGCCCCTGCGTGTGTGGATGGCGCGGGTGGGCCCCTGCATGTGTGTGGATGGCGCGGGTGGGCCCCTGTGTGTGTGGATGGCGCGGGTGGGCCCCTGTGTGTGTGGATGGCGCGGGTGGGCCCCT
>NW_028320811.1:0-50000 GCF_062004578.1 Staurois parvus
CAGTCACGAGGACCCTCCGGTAACGGGGTATATTTGAGAAACTGGTTTTACATGACTGGCCGTGTATAGGTCACATGGTATGGTGTCGCCGGGCACGATTATCTCTGTTCTCTCCGTGGAGTAAATACTGCAAACACCGGCTGTAGAGAACACACAGTAAAGTAACTCGTTATCAGGCCCGGACTGGCCATAGGGCACACCGGGTATTTGCCCGGGGGGCCAGGGCCGCTTGGACCGGAGAGGCGCCGGACGGCACAGAGGGCCGTGTATATCTCGGTACCTCTATGTTCTGCTCGGCTGCCTCTCCCATCCATGTCCTGGGCTCCCGTATGCCTCCCTGCAGCCGGTCCCCCTACCCATCTCACCCCCCCACACCATAGCTACCTCTCCGCGTATACGGATCCCATCCGTTCCCATATACCGATCTCCGTGTATACAGCGGATAGGCCAGACATTACCTGTCACACATCGCCCGATCATCACCGACACCGAGCCTCGTCCGGGTGCAAGTTTAAAAAGTGCGCCTAATGATCGCACACACTCCGCCCACGATGACGGTAATCACCCCGCCCCCCCAACGGCTCTCTTTTTGTAGCTGGGCGGGGCTCTGCGCACATGGCTACTTATTATTTATTCTCTCCAGCCAGTCAGGCGGCGAAACGGGGTAGAGGCGGAGCTCGGAAGGGAGAAGGGGGCGTATCCGGTGGCGAAGACTACAGTGAGCTCTCGGCCACACCTATTTTTCAGACACTTCTCTGACCCGCTGTGCCGGTAACACGTGCTCGGTTTCCGCTGACACGTCCTCCTCCGGACGGTTTTCGTTATGGCAAAGAAAATGGCAGCGCTATTAGAAGTGAAGTTGCACGTGTGCTCCCCGAGAGGCCTGTTTGATCGCCAGTGGGGTGTTTTTTAAATTTTTTGTAAACAAAAAAACCCCGTAAAATTTAATAGCAATAGCTGATGGCCACTGGTAGTCTGCACTGATGGGCTGCATTGATGGGCACTAATAGGCTGCATTGATGGGCACAGATAGGCGGCACTGGTAGTCTGCACTGATGGGCACTGATAAAGCTACACTGATGGGCACTGGTAGGCTGCACTGATGGGCACTGGTAGGCTGCACTGATGGGCACTGGTAGGCTGCATTGATGGGCACTGATAAAGCTGCACTGGTAGTCTGCACTGATGGGCACTGGTAGTCTGCACTGATGGGCACTGGTAGGCTGCATTGATGGGCACTGGTAGTCTGCACTGATGGGCACTGGTAGTCTGCACTGATGGGCACTGGTAGTCTGAACTGATGGGCACTGATAGGCTGCATTGATGGGCACTGATAGGCTGCATTGATAGGCACTGATAAAGCTGCATTGATGGGCACTGATAGGCTGCATTGATGGGCACTGGTAGGCTGCATTGATTGGCACTGATAAAGCATCACTGGTAGGCTGCATTGATGGGCACTGGTAGGCTACACTGATGGCTACGGATGAGGTAGCACTGATTAGGTTACACTGATGGCTACGGATGAGGTAGCACTGATTAGGCTGCACTGATAGGCACAGATGATGAGTCATTGATGGGCACTGATATACTGCATTGATGGGCACTGGTAGGCTGGATTGATGGGCACTGATAGGCTGCAGAGATGGGCACTGATAGGCTGCATTGATGGGCATTGATGAAGCTGCATTGATGGGCACTAATGGGCTGCATTGATGGGAACTGATGAAGCTGCATTGATGGGCACTGGTATGCTGCATTGATGGGCACTGATAGGAAGCACAAATGGGCACTGCTAGGCTGCATTGATGGGCACTGAAAGGCTGCACTGATGAGCACTGATAGGCTGCATTGATGGGCACTGATGAAGCTGCACTGATAGGCTGCATTGATAGGCACTGATGAGGCTGCACTGGTGAGGCTGCACTGACGAGCACTGATAGGCTGCACTGATGTGCACTGATGAGGCTGCACTGATGTGCACTGATGAGGCTGCATTGATGGGCACTGGTGAGGCTGCATTGATAGGCACAGATGAGGAGTCACTGATGGACACTGATAGGCTGCATTGATGGACGACTCTAACCGCACCGCACAAATCGCATGTGATTTGTACAGGAATGCAAATGGATTGCCTGCACCGCATAAGTGTGAACCCAGACTCAGGGAGGAAAAAAAAGTATGTGTAATAAATAAAAAGAATAATACAAAAATAAACAGAAATACGTATCACAAGGTTTGATCTAGGTCTGTGCCAGGGTTAGTGTTTGGGTCAAGGTCAGGGTCAAAGGTCATGGTCAGGTTTTTTTTTTTGGGGGGGGGGGCAGGTTTTTTTTTTGCATTAGTATCAGTGTCAGGATGAAAAAAAAAGCAAATTGCGCACTATGGTTTCTGGGCCGTACTATGGATACAAACAGCTAACATACACATATATGGTATCGCTGCGATCGTCAGGAGCTGGAGAAGTTATTTTGGGTTGTTCTTTGGTGGTAGTTTATGGTAGTAGAAATATACAGCTAAATTTAAAAAAAAATTTTTACTTTTTTTGGCCAGTTTTCCTTTGGTAATAAGAAAAAAATCAGGAGATATCCATTACCATTTAACACCAAATGAAAGCCCACTTTGCCCTGAAAAGACTGCGGTATAATTCACCCGGATGTACAAAGTAGTTGTGATGATACGGACGGTTTTACTAACAAATGTCAAAGTTGCAAAATTGCGCTTAGGCGTTAACATTTGTTTTAAAACGTCCAAAAAGAAGCCTCAAGGTACCTAAAAATATATAAGATCCAACGAAAATACGTATTCCGGGAGTCCCTAGACACCAAGCCAATGAGAAACGAACAGAAAAAGAACTAGTTGGGGACGCTCCCGGAATAGGGAATTTGTAAATACTTAAAGAAAAATAAATCAAACCGAGGAGAAGGTGGTCAGAGGAGCACAAAGACTTCTTTATTACAGAAAAAATGAAAAGTGTAAAACAAACACAAAAAAAATCGTACCGCAGTCCACAGGTCCCACGTAGGTAAATCCCCGTCAGGGGAAAACTCATTAGTAGAAAGATAATTGTATGGATGACTCATATGAAAGGCCGGCCATACATGAGTCAAAAATCGACCGATTTTTCGTCCGCAAATCGGACCTAAGAATAATCAGCCGATTTTCGCTTTCTTAGTGGGGTCAATGGCACCGGACGATTTTCGTGGTTCCTCCCCCGACCTGACAGCCGTGACCTGGAAGGAACAGAAGTTTCAACTGTTATATGGGGTGAACTTTATGACTCGGTCGGCCAATTTTCGAAATCAATGATGGCGCCGTCGGATTACCGAGCGAACGTTTCTGATTTTCGGACGAAAAATTGTTCGGAATTCGAACCATGTATGGCCTGCTATAACATGTTCGATGCAGGAAAAAGCACAAAGGCATTAGTGCCAGGATAGACCCAGCACCAGACCTCTCATTTTGTCTGCAATAAAGACGTTTTTGTGCGCCACTCACGGGCGGACTGATCATTTGGAAACTTGGCACTGCCTGAGGGCCTGGGGTCAGTAGGGGGCCCCATGAGATGCCTTTGGTACCTTTTTCATAGGCTTTTTTGAGTTTGGTCAAGGACACAGGGGCCCCATGATCCCCTATTGCCCGGGGGCCCCATGAGTTGTCAGTCCGCCCCTTGCGCCACTCATCACCTGCTCCTTTGTTTGACTTATTTTTTTTTGAGTTTTTACAAATTCCTTATTCCGGTTGAGTCCACAACTAGTTATTTTTCCGTTCGTTTCTCCAGATTTGTTTTACCCTTAGGAGTGAAAGGGTTAAATAAAATTCTCTGTTTACCACCCCCCCCCCCACCATTAACCCTTACTTTACCCGAATCAGCCCTAATCAATTCCTTCTGCTTCTCCCTTCAATTATGAATTGCTTTTTTTTTCATTTTTATAAATTGTTTTGTTCATTACTTTTTAGTAATGTATTTTTTTTTTTAAAAGCACAAAATTGAAAACCACTTTATTTCATTTTTAAACAACATTGCAATGTTCTGTACTGGAATCACAAATTTAGTTTAAACTTAAACAGAAAAAATTACCAGATAAAATGTATACTTTTATTTGCAGCATCACTATTTATATTTCAATACTGGCCAAAAAATGAAAAGTGCATGTTAGAATTTGTAATATGTGTGTATATATACATAGACACTTTACAAAAGCTAACAAATGATAAAATGCACTTTTCATATATTTCTTCTCTCTCTGTATATATATATATATATATACACACACACTATATTGGCAAAAGTATTGGACCGCCTGCCTTTCCACACACATGAACTTTAATGGCCTCCCAGTCTCACCTCTTGTTCACATCTATGTGGCCGTGCAGGCTGTGTTTTGCACGGGCCAGAGAGCCCATTCATTTCAATGGACTCCCATGCCCGTGACACGCAGGGAAGAACCCCCTGCACTTCTTTGGAAAACGTACCCGAGGTTCCTAGTACGGTTGCGTTTTCCAGTGTGGGCGGTGTCCCATTAGAACTAATGGCAACTGCCCACAGGTCCGCATTTCTCTGTACGGGTGGTACGGCTGCACGGATTTTCGTGCGGATCCGCAGCGGCACCAACCGCACAGATGTGAACCTAGTTAGTCCGTAGGGTTCAATATTGAGTTGGCCCCGCCCTTTGCAGCTATAACAGCTTCAACTCTTCTGGGAAGGCGCCCCACAAGGTTTAGGAGGGTGTTAATGGGAAGGTTGGACCATTCTTCCAGAAGCACATTTGTCAGGTCAGGCACTGATGTCGGGGGAGGAGGCCTGGCTCACAGTCTCCGCTCTAATTCATCCCAAAGGTGTTCTATGGGGTTGAGGTCAGGACTCTGTGCAGGACAGTCAAGTTTCTCCACCCCAAACTGGCTCCTCCATGTCTTTATGGACCTTGCTTTGTGCACTGGGGGGCAGTCATGTTGGAACAGGAAGGGGCCATCCCTAAACTCTACCCACAAAGTTGGGAGCATGAAATTGTCCAAAATGTTGCCTTAAGAGTTCCTTTCACTGGAACTAGGGGGCCAAGCCTAACCTCTGAAAGACAACCCCACACCATAATCCCCCTTCACCAAACTTTACACTTGGCACAATGCAGTCAGGCAAGTACCATTCTCCTCGCAACCACCAAACCCAGGCATGTCCATTGGATGCCAGATAGAGAAGCATGATTGGTCATTCCAGAGAACACGTCTCCACTACTCTAGAGTCCAGTGGCGGCGTGCTTTACACCACGGCATCCAACACTTTGCATTGCACTTGGTGATGGAAGGCTTGGATGCAGCTGCTCGGCCATGGAAACCCATTCCATGAAGCTCTCTACGCACTGTTGTTGGGCTCATCTGAAGGCCACACCAAGTTTGGAGGTCTTTAGCTATTGACTCTGCAGACAGTTGGTGACTTCTGCACACTGTGCGCTTCAGCATGCGCTGACCCCGCCCTGTCATGTGACGTGGCCTACCACTTGGTGGCTGAGTGGCTGTTGTTCCCAGTTGCTTCCACTTTGTTATAATCCCACTAACAGTTGAGCGTGGAATATTTAGTAGCCAGGAAATGTCACAGATGGACTTATTGCCCAGGTGGCCACCTATCACAGGACCACGCTTGGAGTCACTGAGCTCCTGAGAGCGACCCAATCTTTCACCAATGTTTGTAGAAGCAGTCTGCATGCCTAGGGGCTTGATTGTATACACCTGTGTCCATGGAGGGGATTGGAAACACCTGAATCACATGATATGGAGGGGATTGGAACACCTGAATCACATGATGTGGAGGGTAGCCCAATACTTTGGGCAATATTGTATGTGTGTGTATGTATGTATATACAGGTGAAACTTGAAAAATGAGAATATGGTGCAAAAGTTCGTTTATTTCAGTGCAGCAACTTAAAAGGTGAAACTAATATATGAGACTCATTCCATGCAAAGCAAGATAGTTCAAGCCGTGATTTGTCATCATTGTGATGATTATGTCTTACAGCTCATGAAAACCCCAAATCCACAATCTCAGAAAATGAGAATATTCCATGCAATCAATAAAACAAGGATTTTACATAGAACAATATCGGACTTCTGAAAGTAGAAGCTGCATATGTACTCAGTACTTGGTTGGGGCCCCTTTTGCAGCAATTACTGCCTCAATGCGGCGTGGCATGGAAGCTATCAGCCTGTGGCACTGCTGAGGTGTTATGGAAGACCAGGATGCTTCAATAGCGGCCTTCAGCTCTTCTGCATTGTTCGGTCTCATGTCTCTCATCTTTCTCTTGGCAATGCCCCATAGATTCTCTATGGGGTTCAGGTCAGGCGAGTTTGCTGGCCAATCAAGCACAGTAATCCCACGGTCATTGAACCAGGTTTTGGTGCTTTTGGCAGTGTGGGCGGTGCCAAGTCCTGCTGGAAAATGAAGTCAGCATCCCCATAAAGCTTGTCTATGGAAGGAAGCATGAAGTGCTCCAAAATCTCCTGGTAGACGGCTGCGTTGACCCTGGACTTAATGAAGCGCAGTGGGCCAACACCAGCAGATGACATGGCTCCCCAAATCAACACAGACTGTGGAAGCTTCACACTGGACTTCAAGCATCTTCCAGTGTGTGCCTCCCCATTCTTCCTCCATACTCGGGGCCCTTGGGCCTCTCCATTCTTCCTCCATACTCGGGGTCCTTGGGCCTCTCCATTCTTCCTCCATACTCGGGGTCCTTGGGCCTCTCCATTCTTCCTCCATACTCGGGGTCCTTGGGCCTCTCCATTCTTCGTCCATACTCGAGGTCCTTGTGCCTCTCCATTCTTCCTCCATACTCGGGGTCCTTGGGCCTCTCCATTCTTCCTCCATACTCGGGGTCCTTGTGCCTCTCCATTCTTCCTCCATGCTCAGGGTCCTTGGGCCTCTCCATTCTTCCTCCATACTCAAGGTCCTTGGGCCTCTCCATTCTTCCTCCATACTCGGGGTCCTTGTGCCTCTCCATTCTTCCTCCATACTCGGGGTCCTTGGGCCTCTCCATTCTTCCTCCATACTCTGGATCCTTGGGCCTCTCCATTCTTTCTCCATACTCGGGGTCCTTGTGCCTCTTCATTCTTCCTCCATACTCTGGATCCTTGGGCCTCTCCATTCTTCCTCCATACTCGGGGTCCTTGTGCCTCTCCATTCTTCCTCCATACTCGGGGTCCTTGGGCCTCTCCATTCTTCCTTCTCACGCCGGGTCCTTGGTTTCCAAATGAGATGCAAAAGTTGCTCTCATCAGAAAAGAGGACTTTGGACCACTGAGCAACAGACCAGCTCTGTTTTTCTTTAGCCCAGGTAAGAGGCTTCTGACATTGTTTGTTGTTCAGGGGCGGCTTGACAAGAGGAATACGACGTTTGAAGCCCATGTCCAGGATCCGCCTGTGTGTGGTGGCTCTTGATGCACTGACTCCAGCCTCAGTCCACTCCTTGTGAAAGTCCCCAACACTTTTGAATGGCCTTTTCCTGACAATCCTCTCCAGGCTGCGGTCATCCCTGCTGCTTGTGCACCTTTTTCTTCCACACGTTTCCCTTCCACATAACTTTCTATTAATGTGCTTTGATACAGCACTTTGGGAACATCCAACTTCTTCTGCAATTACCTTTTGAGGCTTTCCCTCCTTATGGAGGGTGTCAGTGATGGTGTCAGGTCAGCAGTCTTTCCCATGATTGTGATTCCTACTGAACCAGCCTGAGAGGCTATTTAAAGGCTCAGGAACCCTTTGCAGGTGTTATGGCTGAATGAGCTGATTAGAGTGGGACACTTTGAGCCGAGATTATTCCACCTTTTCACAATATTCTCATTTTCTGAGATTGTGGATTTGGGGTTTTCATGAGCTGTAAGCCATAATCATCACAATGATGACAAATCACGGCTTGAACTATCTTGCTTTGCATGTAATGAGTCTATCTCATATATTAGTGTCACCTTTTAAGTTGCTGCACTGAAATAAATGAACTTTTCACCATATTCTAATTTTTCGAGTTTCATGTGTGTGTGTGTACACACACACTCTAATTGAAATGCAGAATTCCTCTTATCACTCCTTCCTCGTGGTAGTTTGTTGTAACTTCATAAAGGAGTACTCCACGCCCAATAAAGTTGTTGTTGGATGTTTCGATCTTTTTTAAGCACAACACATTGAGGGAGATTTACTAAAGCTGGTTCACTCAGGATCTGGTGCAGCTGTGCATGATAGCGAGTCAGCTCCTAACTTCAGCTTGCTCAATTGAGATTTGGAAATAAAACCTGGAAGCTGATTGGTTCTATGCAGAAGTTCACCCGATTTTGCAAACTTCAGCTTCAGTAAATAAACCCCAATGCCTAAACAAAGTTCTACTGCAAAAAAAGAGCAAATTGCTGCCACCCAGTGGTCATCTGTAGACCCTGCATTTAATCGCAAAAGTCATTGTGCTAATTCTCCATGTCACCACAAGGTGGCAGTAGGAGACTTTGTAGATGAGTTGTAATACATGGGGGACATGACTTTATACAGAGGGGCAATTATGTGCGGTCAGCAATTTTGGCAAAAACAAAAAAAATCTGTATGTTAAGTCAGAGCTTGTTTTCTTTTTCATTAACCCCTTCACGCCTAAGGGTAAAACAAATCTAAATGCCTAAGCACAATTCTGCAACGTTGACATGTGATAGTAAAAACATACATATCACCACAACTACTTTGTACATCCAGATGGATTATACCTTGATTTGTTCAGGACAAATTGGGCTTTCATTTGGTGGTAACTGGTAATGGATATCTCCTGAGTTTGTTTTATTATCAAAGGAAAACTGGCCCAAAATAGTAAAAAAAAAATCATTTTTTTTTATTTAGCTGTGTTTTTCTTCTAACGACCATAACCTACCACCAAAGAACAACCCAAAATAAATTCTCCAGCTCTTGACGATCGCAGTGATACCAAATATGTGTATGTTATTTGTTGTTTGTACCTGTAGTACAACCCAGAAACAATAGTGCGCATTTTGTTTTTGTCTTTTTTTTTTTTTTTTTACCTAAAACACACTGACATTAACACTAACTGACACCAATATTTTTTTTAATCCTGACCTTTGACCCTGACCTAAACACTAACCATGGCACTGAACTAGATCAAACTTTGATCTAGGTATTTTTATTTATTTTTATTTATTTTTTTAATATTTATTTATTTTTTTATTATTATTATTATACAGTATTTATAAAGCGCCAATAGTTAGCTCAGTGCTGTACATTACAAAGGGGGACAGAACATGTGACAGAACAATACCAATACAATGCAAAACATGAGGGGAACGAGGGCCCTGCTCTTTTTACAAATATTTTTTTTTCTCTCTATGCCAGGAGTTAGAGAGATACAATGTATCTCTCTTCTCCATTCATAGAGAGAAAAAAACAAGGGGGCCGGTCTGCACAGTGACTGATCACTGTGATAGCCAATCAAAGGCTATCACAGCGATCATGTGACCTGGGACAGGGAGTCCCAGGTCCCGATCATTAGAACGGGACCCAGTGCTCTCATTGACACCACGGTTTCAGTGTTTTTTAAATGTAGCTACCTGAACGAATTTGTACAGAACGACCCCCGCCAGCAACATCATTTCCTGCTTGTGTGATTGGCTCACTGATTTTCCAAGAAGTCTGCACTAAGATACTGTACAAGTTAGATTTCAGGCATCCCCTGCAATTAAAATATAATTTTTGGTGAAATACTCCTGAAGGGAAATCACATCTAAAAGGGATGCAGACCCTGCCACTTTCCTGATTACAGCTGCTGCAGTTGTGTCATAATTTGGAACCGCTCCCATTCACAATCATGTTGCACATAGACGCAGACAAACATCCATCTCAAAATAACAAAAGGTAGAAATCTGCAACAAAATGTGTCAAAATCCCTGCAATATACAGTCACCGGCCACTTTATAAGGTCCACCTGTTCTATTGCTTGGTAACACAAACTGCTAATCAGCCAATCACACGGCAGCAACTCAACGCATTTAGGCATCTAGATGTGGTGAAGACGACTTGCTGAAGTTCTAGCTGAGCATCAGAATGGGGAAGAAAGGAGATTTAAGTGACTTTGAACATGGCATGGTTGTTGGTACCATACGGGCTGGTCTGAGTATTTCAAAAACTGCTGATCTACTGGGATTTTCATGCACAACCATCTCTACGGTTTACAGAGAATGGTCCGAAAAAGAAAATTTCCAGTGAGTGGCAGTTGTGTGGAGGAAAATTCCTTGCTGATGTCAGAGGAGAATGGCCAGACTGGTTGGAGATGATAGAAAGGCAACAGTAATTCAAATAACTGCTCAATACACCCAAGGAATGCTGAATACCATCTCTGAAGGCACAACACGTTGAACCTTGAAGCAGATGGGCTACAGCAGCAGAAGACCACACCGGGTGCCACTCCTGTCAGCTAAGAACAGGAAACGGAGGCTGCAATATGCACAGGATCACCAACATTGGACAATAAAAGATTGGAAAAACGTTGCCTGGTCTGATGAGTCTGGATTTCAGCTGCGACATTCAGATGGTAGGGTCAGAATTTGGCATAAACAACATGATAGCATGGATCCATCCTGCCTTGTATCAATGGTTCAGGCTGGTAGTGGTGTCATGGTGTGGTGGATCCATCCTGCCTTGTATCAACGGTTCAGGCTGGTGGTGGTGGTGTCATGGTGTGGTGGATCCATCCTGCCTTGTATCAACAGTTCAGGCTGGTGGTGGTGGTGTCATGGTGTGGTGGATCCATCCTGCCTTGTATCAACGGTTCAGGCTGGTGGTGGTGGTGTCATGGTGTGGTAGATCCATCCTGCCTTGTATCAACGGTTCAGGTTGGTGGTGGTGGTGTCATGGTGTGGTGGATCCATCCTGCCTTGTATCAACGGTTCATGTTGGTGGTGTCATGGTGTGGTGGATCCATCCTGTCTTGTATCAACAATTCAGACTGGTCGTGGTGGTGTCATGGTGTGGTGGATCCATTCCTGCCTTGTATCAATGGTTCAGGCTGGTGGTGGTGGTGTCATGGTGTGGTGGATCCATCCTGCCTTGTATCAATGGTTCAGGCTGGTGGTGGTGGTGTCATGGTGTGTGGATCCATCCTGCCTTGTATCAACAGTTCAGACTGGTGGTGGTGGTGTCATGGTGTGGTGGATCCATCCTGCCTTGTATCAACGGTTCAGTCTGGTGGTGGTGGTGTCATGGTGTGGGGGATCCATCCTGCCTTGTGTCACAGTCCCCTCTCCCTTGCTCTCTCTCTTCCCCCCTCCCTTCCCCATTGTAGCCCACATAAAATGGTGTGCTGGGTGCCAGGGAGCTGCCTCCTGCGACGAGGGTCACACCTCTCCTCGGCCAGGTGCCGAGGAGTCTGCAGCCCTACTGTGCCTGCATGTGGATTCTCCACATGCAGGTCACCTGGGTGTCTCTGCTTGCCCCCCTCCCCATGTCTCGGCGGGCACAGCGCATCCCCGAGGTTACCGTGCTCTGCACCTGCCAGAGACAAAGGCCACGCTCCCTGTGCGTGGCCGGAGTGAGGAGGCGGGGCATGATGCCCCGGAAACCCAACGCCAGGCCAGCCATTGCCGTGGCAACCTGGGAGCCTCCTGCTCTGGCGATAAAAGACCAGAGCAGGACCCGAGCGGGGAGATCTTTCCCTGCTTGTGACCCAGAGTGCTGTGAGAGGTCTGAACTGTGGCCACACCCTACAGCCAAGCTGGATTTAACCCTTCCCTGTCAGCCTGCCTTCTGCTGTGTCCCCTCTGCTGAGTGCCTGGACCTCCTGCGTGCCAGAACTGTCCTTCTGCTGTGTGTCCGGATTACTCATTACCCAAAAGCCTGCCCTCTGCTGTGTGCCCGGATTACCCATTGCCCGCCAGCCTGCCCTCTGCTGTGTGCCCGGATTGCCCGCCAGCCTGCCCTCTGCTGTGTGCCCGGATTACCCGCCAGCCTGCCCTCTGCTCTGTGCCCGGATTACCCATTGCTCACCAGCCTGCCCTCTGCTGTGTGCCTGTATTACCCTTTGCCTGCCTGAACTGTCCTCTGCTGTGTGCCCAGACTTACCCATTGCCCGCCAGCCTGCCCTCTGCTGTGTGCCCAGACTTACCCATTGCACGCCAGCCTGCCCTCTGCTGTGTGCCCGGATTACACATTGCCTACCAGTCTGCCCTCTGCTGTGTGCCCAGACTTACCCATTGCACGCCAGCCTGCCCTCTGCTGTGTGCCCGGATTACACATTGCCTACCAGTCTGCCCTCTGCTGTGTGCCTGGACTTACCCTTTGCCTGCCTGAACTGCCCTCTGCTGTGTGCCCGGATTACCCATTGCCCACCAACTTGCCCTCTACTGTGTGCCCAGATTGCCCACCAGCCTGCCCTCTGCTGTGTGCCTGGATTACCCATTGCCCGCCAACCCGGTGGTGGTGTCATGGTGTGGTGGATCCATCCTACCTTGTATCAAAGGTTCAGGCTGGTGGTGGTGGTGTCATGGTGTGGTGGATCCATCTTGCCTTGTATCAAAGGTTCAGGCTGGTGGTGGTGGTGTCATGGTGTGGTGGATCCATCCTGCCTTGTATCAAAGGTTCAGGCTGGTGGTGGTGGTGGTGGTGGTGTCATGGTGTGGTGGATCTATCCTGCCTTGTATCAATGGTTCAGGCTGGTGGTGGTGGTGGTGTCATGGTGTGGTGGATCCATCCTGCCTTGTATCAATGGATCAGGCTGGTGGTGGTTGTGGTGTCATGGTGTGGTGGATCCATCCTGCCTTGTATCAATGGATCAGGCTGGTGGTGGTGGTGTCATGGTGTGGTAGATCCATCCTGCCTTGTATCAATGGTTCAGGCTGGTGGTGGTGTCATGGTGTGGTGGATCCATCCTGCCTTGTATCAATGGTTCAGGCTGCTGGTGGTGGTGGTGTCATGGTGTGGTGGATCCATCCTGCCTTGTATCAATGGTTCAGGCTGGTGGTGGTGGTGGTGGTGATGTCATGGTGTGGGGGATCCATCCTGCCTTGTATCAAAGGTTCAGGCTGATCCAGTGTCCCCATCTTCTGATGGCTCCTTCCAGCAGTATAATGCACCGTGTCACAAAGCTCAGATCATCTCACACTGGTTTCCTGAACATGGTACCCATTCACAAATAAAAAGTGTAGTGCAAAAAACGAGACAGTCTTTGAAAGTCCTTTATTAAAAATAAGAAAAAAGTCCTCCAAAGTGTATCCAATGTCAATTACAATGCCTGCTGCCGCTAAAAAAAAAAACACCCCAAAAAGCACTCCACTCGTGATACTGGCTCCTGCCGTCTGCCAGCTGCGCCCCCGATGACAGTTCTTATATACTGTGGTCAGGTACATTGCTTTGACCAATCACAATGCACTCTCGGGGTGGCGGGTGAATGCCCGTACTGTTTGTGTGTTCACCGAACACACAAACGGACCATGTTTGACTCAAACATGAAGCCCATCCCTAAAGACCCCCATACTCAGGGTGCAACATGATCACATTGCCGAACCCTCCACCCCCCACTTACCTGAATCGCTGGGTGCCGCTCCCTGCAGAGAGCTGATAATATTTTATTATACAGGATTCAGTTAGATATGAATTCAGCATGGCTGTGCAAAGTCCCATCTGTCACTGTGGGGGGGGGAGATTACAAGTCCCATCTGTCACTGTGGGGGGGGAGATTACAAGTCCCATCTGTCACTGTGGGGGGGAGAGATTACAAGTCCCATCTGCCACTATGGGGGGGGGGGAGATTACAAGTCCCATCTGTCACTGTGGGGGGGGGGGAGATTACAAATCCCATCTGTCACTGTGGCAGGGAGATTACAAGTCCCATCTGTCACTGTGGGGGGGGGGGGGGGGAGATTACAAGTCCCATCTGTCACTGTGGCGGGGGAGACTACAAGTCCCATCTGTTACTGTGGGGGGGGAGATTACAAGTCTCATCTGTCACTGTGGGGGGGGGGGGGGAGATTACAAGTCCCATCTGTCACTGTGCGGGGGGGGGGGGGGAGATTACAAGTCCCATCTGTCACTGTGCGGGGGGGGGGGGGAGATTACAAGTCCCATCTGTCACTGTGGCAGGGAGACTACAAGTCCCATCTGTCACTGTGGCGGGAAGACTACAAGTCCCATCTGTCACTGTGGCGGGAAGACTACAAGTCCCATCTGTCACTGTGGCAGGGAGACTACATGTCCCATCTGTCACTGTGGGGGGGGGGGGAGAGATTACAAATCCCATCTGTCACTGTGGCAGGGAGACTACATGTCCCATCTGTCACTGTGGGGGGGGGGGGGGAGATTACAAGTCCCATCTGTCACTGTGGGGGAGACTACAAGTCCCATCTGTCACTGTGGGGGGGAGATTACAAGTCCCATCTCTCACTGTGGGGGGGAGATTACAAGTCCCATCTCTCACTGTGGGGGGGAGATTACAAGTCCCATCTGTCACTGTGGGGGGGAGATTACAAGTCCCATCTGTCACTGTGGGGGGGGAGATTACAAGTCCCATCTGTCACTGTGGCAGGAAGCCTCACAGATCGTGCCGCCACAAATGTAGCAATGTCCCCGCACTTCCAGTCCATTAATCACTTCTTCCAGCCTCACAACAGCAAGTCTGCACCCCTACACAGGCCCGGAAATGGGCTAAAGCAGGGGGGTCAGTGACCTGTAGATGGCGGCCAGGTGATTGGTAGATGGTGGTCTAGGCATACTGACCCCCCCCCCCCCCCCCCCCAGAGCATCATACAGAGTGCAATGCAGAGGGACTACATGTAAAGTTGCAGTAGGGAGCAGAAGCCACATAAGATGATGCCTCCTCTGTAGTGTTGCCTCCTGTCCCATGATACCAGCTGCACCCCACCTCTTATCCCGGCTAGCGGTCTCGAGTGGTGCCAGCAGCAGGAAAGAAGAGATCTTCAGGTCCGTGTGAAGTAATACACTGGACATAATAGGATTGGTCTGCTTTCACACGGATCTGCTGCGGTTCACCCACACCACGGATGCAGTGCAGTGTACCTGCAGCTTTACTGCACTTAGCCATAGACTTCTATTATATCCTTCGGATTTGACTTTCTGAAAACTCCTGAATGCACCACACCTGCAGGATATAATAGAAGTCTATGCAAAGCGCAACTAACCCAAGAAAGCTGTAGATGCGCTGAGCTGCACCCGCGATGAAGGCAAACCGCAGCACAGCAGTGTGAAAGCAGCCTCAGAGCAGTAAGGGTTCATTTACATTTGCAGTTTGGGGGGTGGTAAAACCTAATAGTTAAGACTTTTTTTTTTACCAGTCCCGCCCTAACTGCACCCCCTTGAGCTGCAGTGGTCAAGGGGGTGCACATGTTGCAGCCACAGCAGGAGTTATACGCCCGGTCCTGGTTGATGGGTGTAGCACCTGCCACGCGTGACCCATTCAAGTGACTAAGGTCGCTCTGCAACCTTGTGCAGTGCCGCAAACGAGGGGTTAAACAGGCAGCGGTGTGTGGTCTCTTACCCCCTGCTCTAACCCCTTGGACCCCGCAGAAGCATGCAGTTTTGGGGCGCTTGCAGAGTGGCCCCGTTTACTTGAGTGTGCCATGATTGGCAGGCAGCAGCAGTACCCACCGAAAGCAACAGAGGGCTTAATCCCTGCTCCGGCAGTGTACACCTTTGGCTGCGGATTCAGCAGCTAAAGGGGGTAGGGGGTGGTAAAACGGAAACCCAACTGCAGGGTTTTACCCCCCCACCTTTATGAATGAATGAGCCCTGACAGTGCTGCTGCCGAATGCAACTAAGGGCCCATTCACAAGTGCAGCAGGCACTGCTGCTCCTCTGAAAAGTGATCAGAGTGTGTTTGACAGGTGGCGGTGTGTTGCCTCCTCACCACCTGATTTAAACCCATGATCGCCGTGCAATGCACATGTGTGTAGAGAGGTATAAATCAGGTGTGCCCAGGGATCTTTGGCTTCTCCCATGTTATTCAGGAAGATATCCACCTCTTTAAAGTGTTCCTGAACCCCCAACAGTACAATCAGTCTGTAGATGCAGTAAAGCATGCTTGTTATACTCATTGTGGAACCTAAGGGGTTAATCCTCTGCATTGTGTAAAAAGGCTGTTTGATCCTGTCTTTTCTGATCCTCCCCTTCTACTGTCCCCAATCCATCTGGTGACCGTACAGAGCCTTGGGCGCAAGCTGCACATGCTCAGTTTGGTGTGCATTGCTAGAGGGAGAGCGGACACAGCGAACGCACGGGGGACCGGGGAGAGCGAACGCACGGGGGTCCGGGGAGAGCAGACGCAGCGAACGCTGGGTCTGGGGGGAGCGGATGCAGCGAACACACGGTGGTCCGGGGAGAGCGAACACACGGGGGTCCGGGGAGAGCGAACACACGGGGGTCCGGGGAGAGCGAATACACGGGGGTCCGGGGAGAGCAAATACACGGGGGTCCGGGGAGAGCAAATACATGGGGGTCCGGGGAGAGCGGACGCAGCGAACACACGGGGGTCCGGGGAGAGTGGACGCATGGTGGTCCGGGAAGAGCGAATGCCGGGTCTGGGGAGAGCGGATGCAGCGAATGTAGGGTCTGGGGAGAGCGGATGCAGCGAACGCACGGGGGTCTGGGGAGAGCGAACGCACGGGGGTCCGGGGAGAGCGGACGCAGCGAACGCACGGGGGTCCGGGGAGAGCGGACGCAGCGAACGCCAGGTCCAGGGAGAGCGGACGCAGCGAACGCACGGGGGTCCGGGGACAGCGGACGCAGCGAACGCACGGGGGTCCGGGGACAGCGGACGCAGCGACCGCACGGGGGTCCGGGGACAGCGGACGCAGCGAACGCACGGGGGTCCGGGGACAGCGGACGCCGGGCCTGGGGAGAGTCGATGTAGTGAACGCCGGGTCCCACAACACGCCGATTGCCGTTTCAATGCTCTGCAGGCTTCAAGGTCAAAATTTTCATCATCCATTGTCTTGCATTTAGTGAAGGGGACCTTCATTCCCAAACAGGAACTTTCCTTTCTGCAACCAATCACCTTCCTCCCATGCCCTGTAATTTTAAATGTACTTTTTTTTTTAATGTGGCCCCGCCCCCTGCCACCATTTTTTCTTTAGATGACGTGTCTGTGCGCCCACAGCTTCTTGGGATGTGCCCATCACATGACCCAGGAGGCTACAGGAGTTGGGACTCACAGCGGCTGGTAGGCAAATCTACTGAACCCTCACTGGGGCCGCTTGCCTGAACCAGGGAGCGGTAGCTGGGAAACATGGCAGACTTGGGCTGCAGCGCCTGAACGATTAGAGGACAAGTCTGGACCCTCTATGAAGGAGAGTATCTGACTTGGGGATGAAGCCGCATAACAGGTAGGAAGGGGGGGGGGGGGGGGGAATAAGAGGGGGGCTGGGACCAAGACCAAAGTTCTTCTGCAATATAAAACAGTGAAGTGCGCCTTTAGGAGTGACAAGACCATTGCAACGTTCACATCGGTCCCTCCCAATACCGGGATTCCACGTCGCATGGACCCGGCCTATTGACTAGAAGTGCAGAAAACATAACAATACGCAGCGAAGTCTGATATCATTTTATTGTGACTCTCAGGAAGTGAATAAAAACGCTCAATAAAAATGCTGAAATGTCAGAGGAAGCCAAATACAAAACGACATTTACCCTCAACGACGAGCCAACGTTACGGACCGGAGACTTCGAGACGTAATCAGTCTGTTTGACCTCGGATCTCCACTGTCGGGGAGACTGCGCCCGCTCCAGAAGGGGTATGGAACCATCCTATGTATGTGCATATGTTGGGATCCCACCAATCATGTCTACAGGGGGATCCCACCGACCAGATCTATAGTAGGATCCCACTGAACATAACTATGTGAGGAATTTCACTGATCATATCTATAGGGGGATCCCACTGATCCAATTCACACAGGGATCCCACTGAGCATATCTATGGGGGTGATCCCCCTGATCACGTCTATGGGGGGATCCCACTGGGTACATCTATAGAGGGGATCCCACTGATCAGATCTATGTAGGGGATCCCTCTAATTTTCTATATATGCAGGGGGAGCCCACTGAACACATCTACAGGGGGATCCCCACTGATCCAATTTATGCAGGGATCCCACTGAGCATATCCATGGGGGTGATCCCCCTGATCACGTCTATGGGGGGATCCTACTGAGCACATCTATCGAGGGGATCCCACTGATCAGATCTATGTAGGGGGTCCCTCTAATTATATATATATAGGGGGAGCCCCACTGATCCAATTTATACAGGGATTCCACTGAGTATATCTATGTGGAGGATCCCCCTGACCAGATTTAGGGGGGGTATCCCCACTGATCTAATTCATACAGGGATCCCCACTGAACACATCTATGTAGGGGGATCCCACTGAACACATCTATGTAGGGGGATCCCCCCCTGAATATATCTATAGGGGGATCCCACTGATCAGAACACGGTCTCTAAACACGTAGCTTATATAATGTGATCATCACCATACATCAGCCCGAGACGTCACTACAATCTACACATTCTAGGAGGATGGACTATTCTCCCCTGCAGACTATTCCTCGGATGCAGACTATTCCTCGGATTCAGACCTGAGGCGAGCCTTCTTCTCCAGGTTCATTCTGGCGAGGGTCTCATGTCGGCTGGCGGCCTGAAGAGAACAGAGAGAGAATTGTTCAGCTCCGAGTCAGGAGAACACTTATCCAGGTCAGCCCCCCTCCCTGGTACGCCCCCCTATGGGCCCCTAGGAAAACATACTTTACTCTTCCAGCAGGATCCTTCAAAGTCAATCAAAAGGAACACCTTTTGTCAAATGGAGGGGGTTGGTAGGACCACCCACTGAGCGCATTTCACAGATTCATCTGGATCTGGCCAAGATGTATTATTTATTTATTTCAGGTACTTATATAGCGCCGTCAATTTACGCAGCACTTTACATATATATTGTACACTCACATCAGTCCCTAACCCTCAAGGGGTGTACAATCTAAGGTCCCTAACCCTCGAAGGGTGTACAATCTAAGGTCCCTAACCCTCGAAGGGTGTACAATCTAAGGTCCCCAACCCTCAAGGGGCGTACAATCTAAGGTCCCCAACCCTCAAGGGGCGTACAATCTAAGGTCCCTAACCCTCAAGGGGCGTACAATCTAAGGTCCCCAACCCTCAAGGGGCGTACAATCTAAGGTCCCCAACCCTCAAGGGGCGTACAATCTAAGGTCCCTAACCCTCGAAGGGTGTACAATCTAAGGTCCCCAACCCTCAAGGGGCGTGCAATCTAAGGTCCCGAACTCACATTCATACATACACATACTAGGGAGAATTTAGACAGGAGCCAATTAACCTCCCAGCATGTCTTTGGAATGTGGGAGGAAACCCACGCAAGCACAGGGAGAACATGCAAACTCCATGCAGGAGGCACCATGGTGGGGAATCGAACCCATGACCCATTTACTGCAAGGCAGACGTGCTAACCACTAAGCCACTGTACCAGCCAGGATTCACACAACTTACGGCCAGCTTCACAGACAGGTCCTCTTTACCTTCTGCTGATTTTATAGGATGGATCCTGACAGTTCTGTGTATAAAGCTGCCCCAGGGAACCCCCCCCCTCCCTCCAGTATCCTCCTATGGTGGAAACGGTGCCAGTAATCCATGTACTTTACACAAAGATTTGGTGGCACATTTGACAATTTACCCCCCAATGTGCATAATTCATCGTCTCCAGTGGAGGGAAAGGGAGAAGAAACATTTTTTTTACACAATATAAAAAACACATAAAAAAAAAATAATAATAATTATATATATATATATAATATATTGATCCTTAGATGTGGCGGCTGCATTCGTTTTCTTTTTTGTTAGGCTTCTCCCCCCACCCCCCCCTTTAGTTTCACCTGGTGATCCTGCTAGTTAGGGTGTCTCCGCTCTCCATGAAGGAGCAACAAAGACACCCTAGGACAGCAGCATTGTCATTTGGGGGGGGGGGGGGGGGGGGGTGTTAGATGGACTAACAGATTTAGATACCCTAACACTTAACCACTTCAATACCAGGCACTCACCCCTTTCCTGCCCAGGCCAGCTTTCTGCTCTGTCACACTTTAAATGACAATTGCACGGTCATGCAACACTGTGCCCAAATGAAATTTTAATCTGTTTTTCCATTCAGACAGATAGAGCTTTCTTTTGGCGGTATTTATTCACCACAGGGGGGGAGGGGGGCTTATTTTTTGCCAAACAAAAAAGGAAAAAAAAAATTTTTTTTACTTTTTTTCTTGGTTTCTGTTGTAAAATTTTCCAAATAAGTAATTTTTCTTCTTTACTGACGTGGTTGCATTGATGAGCACTGATAGGTGGTACTAATGGGCACTGATAAGGCTGCACTGATCAGTGCCCTTTGGAGGGGGGGGGGGGGGGGGGGGTGATCAGCACTGGGCAAATCAGCACTGTCCAGACAGAAGGAAAGGGGTCATGCAGCCTCACGGGACAATCAGGGGATAATTAAAACTCCTCCTACAAGCTTTAACCAGTGCTCTGCTGGACACTGATAGAAGTCACAAGACCGCTCTATACTGCTCATGAGAAAAGGGATTTAGCAGTTTATATTTACGAAACTAATTGCATTTCCCTGTTGTATGTACTGTGGGAGAGCGGATATAGTGAGTGCGGGGTCCGGGGAGAGCGGATATAGTGAGTGCGGGGTCCGGGGAGAGCGGATATAGTGAGTGCGGGGTCCGGGGAGAGCGGATATAGTGAGTGCGGGGTCCGGGGAGAGCGGATATAGTGAGTGCGGGGTCCGGGGAGAGCGGATATAGTGAGTGCGGGGTCCGGGGAGAGCGGATATAGTGAGTGCGGGGTCCGGGGAGAGCGGATATAGTGAGTGCGGGGTCCGGGGAGAGCGGATATAGTGAGTGCGGGGTCCGGGGAGAGCGGATATAGTGAGTGCGGGGTCCGGGGAGAGCGGATATAGGGAATGCGGGGTCCGGGGAGAGCGGATATAGTGAGTGCGGGGTCCGGGGAGAGCGGATATAGTGAGTGCGGGGTCCGGGGAGAGCGGATATAGTGAGTGAGGGGTCCGGGGAGAGCGGATATAGTGAATGCAAGATCCGGGGAGATCGGATATAGTGAATGCGGGGTCCGGGGAGAGCGGATATAGTGAGTGCGGGGTCTGGGGAGAGCGGATATAGTGAATGCGGGGTCTGGGGAGAGCGGATATAGTGAGTGCGGGGTCTGGGGAGAGCGGATATAGTGAGTGCGGGGTCCTGGGTTTAGTAACATCTTAAATACTCCATCAATTTACATATCCAGCTGCAGCCAATCTGTGCTTAAACACATAATAGACAAGAAAAAAAAAAAAAAGGGGGGGGGGGGGGGGGGGGGAGTAGCAAAAAACACACCAATAGAAACCAACATATAAAAATAGAAATAGCATATGAAATCAAAATAAAAGAAAATATAGAGGGAGAGGTGTAATCAGCAAATGCATGGAGGTAATGTCAGGCATTACATATAATCAGCTTAGATCACTAATATAAAACCAAAATGCATTTATATAAAACTTTTTTTTTTTTTATCAACTTTATTGCTATTTTCTTACCCTGGAGTTCAGCTTTACATTTTATTGAGATGGAGGTCAGCGTGTTCCTCCCACAGATGTGTAGGATCACCTTATAGGCAATCCCTTGGTAGGCAGAAGTCTGGAGTGACTTATTGCGGGGTGACGGTTCTATTCGAGGTCTCTGGGAATATGCTGGGAGTGGAGGGTAAGGGGGTCTCTTGATGAGCGCCGTGTCCCCGGAGGTCATTTCCTGGACGCGAAGCCAAGAATTCGGCTAATTATACCGAACACGTGTGACCTTCAGAGTGATCTGGAGCCGAGCCCAACCTCCAGAGTGTGAGACTACAGGGAGCGGCTTGTGTACGGCCGGGGAACAGCTCAATGCTGCCATTGTGAATGCAGAAGTCCAACTGAGCGTCAGTGTAGTACGTTCCGGGAGCATCGAGACATACGGTGCGCAAAGTCCTATCGAATGTTTCCTTAGAAAGCAGCCACAGCATGTAGAGTAGAAATGCCTGTCCTCTGCCAGCAGGCTGCAGAGAAAGATCCTTGCTCTCTGTGTGGAAGCAGTGGTCTCTCTGCAGTGGTCCGAGATGCCCTCTGCTCAGCCAAAGCATTAGACGCAGCTATATAAATGTATGATAATAATGATGTGACTGTGGGGGGGACATTAGAGTGTAAGCTCCTCTGGTACAGAGACTGATGTGACTGTGGGGGAGGGGACATTAGAATGTAAGCTCCTCTGGTACAGAGACTGATGTGACTGTGGGGGGGGGGGGGGGGGGGCATTAGAGTGTAAGCTCCTCTGGTACAGAGACTGATGTGACTGTGGGGGGGGGGGGGGGGGGGGGCATTAGAGTGTAAGCTCCTCTGTACAGAGACTGATGTGACTGTGGGGGAGGGGACATTAGAGTGTAAGCTCCTCTGGTACAGAGACTGATGTGACTGTGGGAGGGGACATTAGAGTGTAAGCTCCTCTGGTACAGAGACTGATGTGACTGTGGGGGGGGGGGGGGGGGCATTAGAGTGTAAGCTCCTCTGGTACAGAGACTGATGTGACTGTGGGAGGGGACATTAGAGTGTAAGCTCCTCTGGTACAGAGACTGATGGGATTGTGGGGGAGGGGACATTGGAATGTAAGCTCCTCTGGTACAGAGACTGATGTGACTGGCTCAGTGTCCTCTGTACAATGCTGCGGTATAGGTCAGAGCTATATCACTGTATAAAGTAATACACCATCTGGCACTCACCCGTTTTCCAGAAATGACCATTCCAATACAGCCCATGATGGTGAGAAGTATCATGATCATGGATAACTTCACCCGGGCTCTGCTCTTCGCTGCGTCTATCATCTCATACCTGGGAAAGACATTATATTTTATTTTTCATCAGCGTGGGCAGATCTACACCTAAATCCCGCACTACACATCAGACATCATTTTAGTGGTTCTGGAAAGTTGGTGTCACTTAACCACTTGAGGTCCCGAAGATTTTACCCCCCCGTCATGACCAGGCCATTTTTTGCAGTGCAGCACTTCACTACTTTCACTGGCTCAGACATGCAATGTTGCACACAAACTTAAAGTTATAGAATTTTTTGCCACACATATAGAGCTTTCTTTTGGTGGTACTTTAATGGTTTTGTGATATAAATAGAAAGAAAAAAAAAAGAATCTTTTTTTTTTTTTTCCTTTTTTGAATCATTTTTGGTGTTTTTTGTTTTTTTTTGTTTTGCTTTTTTATACCAAAGACATGTAGCAGAGTACATCTTGGCCATAATTTTAATAAATAATTTTTTTGTGTATTATTGGTTATGTTACATAGCAGAAAGTAAAAATACATAATAAATCTTTTTTTTTTTTTATGTATTTTTACTATCTGCTATGAAACATAACCAATAATACACAAAAATTCTTTTTTAAAATTATGGCCAAGATGTACTCCGCTACATGTCTTTGGTATAAAAAAGCAAAAAAACAAAAAACACACACACACTATATGTGTATATTGATCAGTTTGCATGAAAATTATAGTGTCTACAAACTATGACACACACACACACACACACACACACACACACACACACACACACACACACACACACACACACACACACACACACACACACACACACACACACACACACACACACACACACACACACACACACACACACACACACACACACACACACTTTTTTTAATACTAGTAATGGCGGTGATCAGTGTCAGCGACTTACAACGGGACTGTGATAGTGCAGCGGGCAATCTGACAGACACTAATAGTGGTCAGTACTGATGATACTATACACTATTCATGACACTGGCTGGGAAGAGGTTAACATCTAGGGTGATTAAGGGGTTAAATAGGCGCCCAACAATGTGTACTGTGTGGCATTTCTCTAAGCAATATGCTGGTTTTTGCATAAACCGACACATCACTTCTGTATGAAGAGAGCCCTCTGCTGTTTACCAACACAGAGCTCTCTCCTGTCATTTGTCCAGTCGATCAGCGGGTCCCAGCCGTAATCATTGAAGAAAGCTGCGATGTACAGGTACATGATTGTGCCTGTACGAGTTGACCTGTCACAGTAGATGTACTGCGGGGGGGGGTCAGCAAGTGGCTAAAGGGTCTTTTCATCCAACATCAAAGTTTTTCACCATTTCATGGGTGTGGGTAATTTCAAGGCTTGACATATTTGGTATCTACTTACTTGACCCAACCTTACCTTTTGTACCTTGCCTGCTTTCAGAAATTATATAACGTTTTGGGCGTTTGAAGTAATTTTCAGGCCTAAAATGGGCAGCCTGTAAACCTTGCCCCTCCCCCTCCAGAAAGGCAAGGACAATAACCTTGATGTGACTTAGAGGGCGCAAGCACTGTAGATACCAAAAAAACTGTGCATGGTTGGGTTGGAGGACCACCACAAACAATGGAGATGGAAGTCATCTCAGATACTCACGAGACGTATTCTGGAATATCAGACTCCTTTTTGAATCGACCTCCCCACACCAGGATCCTCTTCTCAAAATTGGTGGGCTTGTGGGCAGGGACCTTGAAGGAGTGACCTGGAGGAAGAGGGAGGTGGGGAGGGTGATCACCTCATGTGTGCTGTTGGAGTCTCTCATTTAGACATCTTATATAGTCATACAATCATGGCCAAAAATATTGGCACCCCTACATTTCTGTCAGATAACGCACCACTTCACCCACAAATGTTTGGGGATTACAAATGTTTCGGCATTCTCAGGTTTATATCTTTGGTTTGTATTGGTCTGACACAAAAAAAGTGGAGAAACAAAAAGCCAAACCTGACACTTCCCATTCAAAACCCCAAAAATGGACTGGACAAAATTGGCACCCTCCATGTAATATTTGGTGGCCCACCCCTTCGAAAAAAAAATAAATAAGTGAAATCAATGGCTTCCTGTCACCATCAATGAGTTTCTTCCACCTCTCTACTGGAATTTTGGGTCGCTCTTCTTCCACCAACTGCTCCAGGTCTCTCCGATTGGAAGGGGTCCTTTTCCCAACTGCTGGTCTGAGATCTCTCCGCAGGAGATCTATGGCAGAGGGGGTCTCCAAACTTTTCAAACAAAGGGCCGGGGTAATGTTGCTTCAGACTTTAAGAGGGCCAGAGTGAGGTGTGGCCAGTGGGGGTAGAAAATATTTTGGGCCCAGCATCAGTGAGAATAAACATGGCCTGAGGGTTGGTGGTCAGCAGGAGGAAGAGTAGTGCCCCATCATAGATATTAATGGGAGGAATAGTACCACATAAGTGTTATCAATAGTGTCCCATTGGTGTCAGTGGGAGAAATACTGCTTCATATCTTTGGGAGGAATAGTGCCCCAAGGGGCCAGATAAAGGCTAGCAAAGGCCCACATCCGGCCCTCCGGCAGCAGTTTGGAGACCCCTGCTCTATGGGATGGAGATCTGGACTCATTGCTGGCCAGTTCAGTCCTCTCCAGCACTTTGTTTGAATCCATTTCTGGGGGGCTTTTTGATGTGTTCTTTGGGTCATTGTCCTGCTGGAAGACCCATGACCTCTGATGGAGACCCAACTTTCTGACACCGGGCCCTACATTGCACCCCAGAATTCTTTGGTAGTCTTCAGATTTCATAATGCCATGCACACGGTCAAGACATCCAGTGCCTGAAGCAGCAAAGCAACCCCAAAACATCAGTGGCCCCCCCACCATGTGTGACTGGAGGGACTGGATTCTTTTCTGTAAAGGCCTCATTGCTTTTTATGAAAACAGTAGAATGATGGGCTTTACCAAAAAGCTGGAATTTTGTATCATTTGCCCACAGCACATTCTCCCAAAAGGATTTTTGGCTTCCTCAGGTCAGTTTTGGCAAACTCCAATCTAGCTTTTTATGTTTCTGTGTCAGCAGTGGGGTCCTCCTGGGTCTCCTCCCATATTTCTGTGTCAGCAGTGGGGTCCTCCTGGGTCTCTTACCATATTTCTGTGTCAGCAGTGGGGTCCTCCTGGGTCTCCCACCATATTTCTGTGTCAGCAGTGGGGTCCTCCTGGGTCTCCCACCATATTTCTGTGTCAGCAGTGGGGTCCTCCTGGGTCTCCCACCATATTTCTGTGTCAGCAGTGGGGTCCTCCTGGGTCTCCCACCATATTTCTGTGTCAGCGGTGGGGTCCTCCTGGGTCTCCTACCATATTTCTGTGTCAGCAGTGGGGTCCTCCTGGGTCTCCTACCATATTTCTGTGTCAGCGGTGGGGTCCTCCTGGGTCTCCCACCATATTTCTGTGTCAGCGGTGGGGTCCTCCTGGGTCTCCCACCATATTTCTGTGTCAGCAGTGGGGTCCTCCTGGATCTCCTACCATAGTGTCCCTTTTCATTCAGATGACAACGTATAGTGTGAGCGGACACAGTTGTACCCGGTGCCTGAAGGTCCGCTTGGATTTGTCTGGAAGTTGATGGAGATTCTTTAGCCACCATTCCAACAATCCTTTGTTTCAATCTTTGATCAATTTTTCTCTTTCATCCACATCCAGGGAGATTAGCTACAGTACCATCGGCTGTAAACTTCTAGACAATGTTGAGCACAATGGACACAGGAACATTAAGATCTCTGGAGATGGACTTGTAATCTTGAGACTGTCCATGCTTTTCCACCATTTGTTCTCCAATCCTCAGACAATTCTTTGCTGCTCTTCCTCTTCTCCATGCGGCACACAGACAACAGAAAGGTGGAGCCAATAATTTTGTCCAGTCTATCTTGGGGGTTTTGAGTGGAATGTGTCAGATTTGGCTTTTTGTTTCTCCACGTTTTGTGCATACCGATACAAACAAAAGAAGGAAACATGGCAATGCCGAAATATTGGTAATTGCAACAATTTTCTCGGTGAAGTGGTGTGTTATCTGACAGAAATGCGGGGGGGAGACAAGATTTTTGGCCATGACCGGATGACAATCAATAGTCATGTTCATGGTTATTAAAGAGATGCATTGATCCTTGTCTACTCATACAGAGATTTCATAGTCAAACTCTATTCTCTAGATAATTCTCTGATCTGAAAAGCTGGATTTTTCAATGATAAGGTCCATCACCCTCCAGAGTGAAGCTGAAAGAACTTCCCTGGAGCGAGTATCCTTTTTCTGTTCATTGTTGTTACATTTTGCCATTTTGACACTTCGATATTAAGATTTCCAGAATCAAACAAATGTAAAAAGCAGCTAAACTGATCCTGTTAGAGCAGTACTCTCCAAACTGTGGCCCAGGGGCCAGATACGGCCCTTTGCTTGCTTTTATCCAGCCCTTGAGGCATAATTTCTCCCACTGACTGACAATGGGGCACTATTCCTCCCATTGACAACAATGGTTGAGCACTATTTTCTCCCATTGATACCAACGACAGGGCACCATTTCTCCCATTGACACCAACGACGGGGCACCATTTTTCCCATTGACACCAACGACGGGGCACCATTTCTCCCATTGACACCAACGACGGGGCACCATTTCTCCCATTGACACCAACAATGGGGCGCTATTCCTCTCATTGATACCAACGATGGGGCACGATTTCCTCCTATTGGCACCAACGATGGGGTACTATTTCTCCCATTGACACCAACAATGGGGCACTATTTCTCCCATTGATACCAATGATGGGACACTATTCCTCCCCCCAATACCAATGTTGGGGCATGGTTTACTCCCACTGATAGCCAGGACATTTTCTTCTCCCACTGGCCACAGTCTGGCCCCCCTAAAATTTGAAGGACAGTAAACTGGCCCTTTGTTTAGAAAGTTTGGAGACCCCTATGTTAGAGGGAACCTGGCAAGTTACACGTGTGGGCGTCGTCACTACTGACTGGTGTTCTCACTGACACCAATGACGGGGCACCATTCCTCCCACTGATACCAAGGACGGGGCACCATTCCTCCCACTGACACCAATGACGGGGCACCATTCCTCCCACTGACACCAATGACGGGGCACCATTCCTCCCACTGACACCAATGACGGGGCACCATTCCTCCCACTGACACCAATGACGGGGCACCATTCCTCCCACTGACACCAATGACGGGGCACCATTCCTCCCACTGACACCAATGACGGGGCACCATTCCTCCCACTGACACCAATGACGGGGCACCATTCCTCCCACTGACACCAATGACGGGGCACCATTCCTCCCACTGACACCAATGACGGGGCACCATTCCTCCCACTGACACCAATGACGGGGCACCACTCCTCCCATTGACACCAATGACGGGGCACCACTCCTCCCATTGACACCAATGACGGGGCACCATTCCTCCCATTGATAGGGCACTATTTCTCCTTTTGAAACTAAAGATGGGGCTCTATTCCTCCCCCTAATACCAATGATGGGGTATTATTTACTCCCACGGACGGCAGGACATTTTGGAACCTGTCAAGTCAGAAGTGTGGGCGTTGTCACTAATGACTAGCGTTCACACTGCTCCATGGGCCCTCCTAACCCCCTTGTATTGAACTGTATTGCTGCCCTTTATATTGTAAAGTGCTGAGCAAACTGTTGGCGCCATAAATCCTGTATAATAATAATCCTTTACTGCTTTGTGATTCATTAACTGGGAATGAGCATGCAGCCAGTGAAAGGTCAGGAACAGCGGATATGCACATGCTTGTTCTAGAGCACCAAGTAGTGAAGGAAAAGGTAAGGGTAGCACTCCTAAAACCAGCAACTCTGAAATTAAAGCAGAACTCCGGGCAAAAACATCTTTGCATGTGCTAGTTGAGGATTTCCTACCGTCACTGAATAGGTCCTCCATCTTCTCGGTCACTCAGTAGTTGCTCTAAAACAGACGATTAATTTTCAAATCAAACCGTTATTTCTCTTTGGTTGTAAGATCGATGGCTGCTCTGCCTCCTATTCTCCCCAGCCACCGGTCTTGGCACATCCCTCCTGTAGTTCTTTCTCCAGGGAGCAGTGATGTCTTTCAGCCCCACTTGCTGTGGTGGGCGGACCGAGACTCTCAGACACATTCACTAAGTACAGGCCTAGTGTACCCGCCCACATTCACCACAATTCCCTGTACTTGATGGGAACTGTAGTTTCCTTTTACTGCAGAGAGAGGAGAGGATATGATGTAATCCTGGCTTTTGCACCTCCCCCTTCAAAGAGCAGATGCTGTTCTCTTTTGAGGAGCTCATGAAAATTCAAGCAAATTTTTCTTGTCAATGGGAAGGATCTTCAAAATGTTATTAAAGTGGAACTTCAGGAAATAAATAAAAATGGGGGTACAGGCAGGATTTTTAATGCAGGAGAGATGAGCTCTGCATTATCTCTCACCTACCCGCCTGTCGACCTTGCGCCTGCGTGGTTCACCGTACAAATTCGGCAATGCCGAATCGGATGGAACTTCCACACATGCGCCAGCGTTTGGGCCCTAGAAGCCAGCTGCCCGAATATGTCAGCCTCCGGGTGGGGAGCTTTGGGACAGCCCATCGTGGGATCAGAAGACAGCATACAGTATCTCCCAGAAGCGAGTCCCCCCCTCACATTTGTGTCAATATTTGATTCTCTCTTTTCATGTGACAACACTGAAGAAATGACACTTTGCTACAATGTGACGTAGTCAGTGTACAGCTTGTATAACATGTAAATTTGCTGTCCCCTCAAAATACCTCAGCACACCGCCATTGTCTACACAAAAGTGACTCCACCCCTAAGTGACAAGGTCCACATTGGGCCCAATTAGCCATTTCCCTCCCTGGTGTCATGTGACTCGTTGGTGTTACAAGGTCTCAGGTGTGAATGGGGAACGGGTGGGTTACATTTGGGGTTATCGCTCTCACTCTCTCATACTGGTCACTGGAAGTTCAACATGGCACCTCATGGCAAAGAACTCTGAGGATCTGAAAAAAAAAAAAAAAAAGAATTGTTGCTCTACATAAAGATGGCCGAGGCTATAAGATGATTGGCCAGACCCTGAAACTGATCTGCAGCCCGGTGGCCAAGACCATACAGCGGTTTAACAGGACAGGTTCCACTCAGAACAGGCCTCACCATGGTCCACCAAAGCAGTTGAGTGCACGTGCTCAGCGTCATATCCAGAGGTTGATTTTGGGAAAAAGACGTATGAGTGCTGCCAGCATTGCTGCAGAGGGTGAAGGGGTGGGGGGGGGGGGGGTCGGCCTGTCAGTGCTCAGACCGTACGCCGCACACTGCATCACATTGGTCTGCATGGCTGTCATCCCGGAAGGAAGCCTCTTCTAAAGATGATGACCAAGAAAGACCGCAAACAGTTTGCTGAAGACAAGCAGACTAAGGACATGGATTACTGGAACCGTCTCCTGTGGTCTGGTGACACCAAGATCAACTGATTGGGTTCAGATGGTGTCAGGCGTGTGTGGCGGCAACCAGGTGAGGAGTACAAAGACAAGTGTGTCTTGCCTACAGTCAAGCATGGTGGTGGGGGTGTCATGGTCTGGGACTGCATAAGTGCTGCCGGCACTGGGGGGCTACAGTTCATTGAGGGGACCATGAATGCCAACATGTAATGTGACATACTGAAGCAGAGCATGATCCCCTCCCTTCAGAGACTGGGCCGCAGGGCAGAATTCCAACATAACGACCCCAAACACACCTCCAAGACCACCACTGCCTTGCTAAAGAAGCTGAGGGTGAAGGTGATGGACTGGCCAAGCATGTCTCCAGACCTAAACCCTATTGAGCATCTGTGGGACATCCTCAAATGGAAGGTGGAGGAGCGCAAGGTCTCCAACATCCACCAGCTCCGTGATGTCGTCATGGAGGAGAGGAAGAGGACTCCAGTGGCAACCTGTGAAGCTCTGGTGACCTCCATGCCCAAGAGGGTTAAGGCAGTGCTGGAAAATAATGGCGGCCACACAAAATATTGTCACTTTGGGCCCAATTTGGACCTTGTCACTTAGGGGTGGAGTCACTTTTGTTGCCAGCGGTTTGGACATTAATGGCGGTGTGTTGAGTTATTTTGAGGGGACAGCAAATGTACATGTTATACAAGCTGTACACTGACTACGTCACATTGTAGCAAAGTGTCATTTCTTCAGTGTTGTCACATGAAAAGAGAGAATCAAATTCTAACTTCTGGGAGATACTGTAGTCCCGCTTTAACTGTCTGGTGTTTTGTGTAGGGGGGGGGGGGGGTGTACTAATGGGCGATTCCCCCCCCCCCCCCACATCGTTCGTGCTTTTTTTTGTTTTTTTTTTTAATCTCAGATGTTCTTCTTTAAATCAACAATGGAAGATTCCATCTTTCTATCTGACACGTTTCATCTAATGAGCTTCTTTTTCACATGTAAACAAAAAAAAGGAGCAGCCAGTAATCTATCACCGAGGTGATCAGAGATCAGCCAATACCGTGTAAGGAAGAAGGGGGCGCTCTTTTCTCAGGTTTCCCGCTGGTAATGACAGAATAACAATGATACAATGTAACTAAAGCCCAGGGGAAGGAAGGGGGAGGGGAAAGCAATTTGTACTGGGATATGTAAATGACACTGAGACCAGCCAATGGTGTGTGAGGAAAAGGGGAAGATTATCTCTGGTTACATTCTATTGATAATGTTCTGCAACGTATCAGAGGGGACACTGATCAATACTTGGATAGATGAGAGACACGTGGGCCAGCCAATAGGGAGAGAGGAGGGGAACACTGATTCCAGCAATGATACAATGTAACAAAAGCACAGAGGAAGAAGGATACATGGATACATTGCTCCCCAATCATGCAGGAAAGGCCTCGTCACCCTCACGCCGGAGGGGACTCCCCACATTCACGCCGGAGGGGACTCACCTCCATCCTCAGGTTTACTGCACAGGTGTCTCCCGGTCACCACAACGCCCAGCTCTCCTCTCCCCACCAACGACCTCTCTGCAACAACATGGGAAGATCAGAACACAAGGCCAGAGTAGAACAACGATGGATATTATCATACTGACAGCCTGAAGACTCTCCACCCGTCCTACATGCTTGCTGTACCATATTGCACATATAGCGCCCCCCTCTGGTGTCCGTCTGTACATCACTGCTCACGATATAAGGGTGGGGCTGCGATTGTCGATCAGACTGGCCGGCTTCCCCAGTAAAAGAAGGAAACTTGTTAGGGTTGGAGCCCACGCTGGACTGGCTTGTCCAGTCCCTGGTTGGAAGTGGGAGATCACGTGGGCGAGTCGGAGGAAATCCCTTTCAGTGGAAGGGTGGTGGTGGAGAGCCCACTTAGGGCTTGGGCTGCTTCTTGGGACTCGGCCTTTGGGTTGACTCGGTAAGGTGAGTAGAAAGCAGCGCCCGGGGTCCAATAAGATGTAGGCTGTGTTCAAAGGCGTTTATTGAACATAGCAACAAGTAGATCCAGACAACGCGTTTCGGGGAGACAGGGACTCCCCCTTCTTCAGGGCGGTTGCGGCACGCTGATAGATGGGAAGGTTCCCATACAGGTGAGTTGATGGCCAAAAGAAAAAAAATAAAAAATCAGGAGGGATCACCGGGCGCTGCTTGCTACTCACCTTTCTTAGTAAAATAAGGGAAGAGTAAAGCCCAATCACTGTGCAGGAAGCAGAATCTGAGAATGTAACGAGAAAATAAGCCCCTCCCCCTTCATCGGTACATCCAATACAAACTGAAATGCAACACATACTACATACAAACACACTAACACACCTCTTATCACTGCCCCACAGTAGTGACAGCCTGTGACCAGTGGGGGGCGCTGTGACCAATTTCCACATATTACAATGACGACCTGTGACCACTAGGTCACAGCACCCCCCAGTGGTTACAGGATGTCACTGCACCATGTGGCAATGGTTCAATGCACCCCCAGTGGTCACAGGATGTCACTGCACCATGAGGCAATTGGTCACAGCACCCCCCAGTGGTCAAAGGTTGTCATTGCACCATGTGGCAATGGGTCACAGCTCCCCCCAGTGGTCACAGGTTTTCACTGCACTGTGTGTCAATGGGCCACAGCTCCTCAAGTGGTCGCAGGTTATCATTGCATTGTGTGGCACTGGGTCACAGCCCCCCCAGTGGTCACAGGCTGTCATTGCACTGTCAATGGGTTACAGCCCCCCTAGTGGACAAAGGTTGTCACCGCCCCACCAGTGGTCACAGGTTATCATTGCAATGTGTGACAATGGGTCACAGCGCACCCCCCCCACAGTGGTGACAGGTTGTAATTGCCCCATGTGGCACTGGGTCACAGCCCCCCCCCCCCGTGGTAACAGGCTGTTATTGCACTGTGTGGCAATGGAGCCCTGCCCCCCTTATGGTCACAGACTGTCATTCCACTGTGTGTCACAGCACCCCCCAGTAGGCCCAGGTTATTGCAATGGCAAACATCCTTGAACTGTGTGGCAATAGGTCACACCACCTCCGGTGGTCACAGGGTGTCAGTGCTCTGTGTGGCAATGGGTCACAGTGCCCCCCAGTGGTCCCAGATTATCATTGCAATGTGTCACAACCCCTCCCCCCAGTGGTCACTGGTTGTCATTGCATCACGTTGCAATGGGTTACAGCCCTGTAGTTGGCAAAGGTTGTCATTGCCCCAGGTGGTAACAGGTCACCGCCCCCCTCCCCAGTGGTCACAGGTTGTAATTGCCCATGTGGCAATAGGTCACAGCCCCCCTAGTGGTCACAGGCTGTTATTGTACTGTGTGTCAGTGGGTCACAGCATCCCCCCCAGTAGGCCCAGGTTATCATTGCAATGTGTGGCAACTGGTAACAAACCCCCAGTGATCACAGATTGTCACTGCCCCTCCAGTGAGCCCAGGTTGTCATTGCACCATGTTGCAATGGGTCACAGCCTCCCTAGTGGTCAAAGGCGGTCATTGCCCCAAGTGGTAACGGGTCAACTCCCCCCCAGTGGTCACAGGTTATCATTGCAGTGTGTGGCAATGGGTCAACGCCCCCTCCCCCCCCCCCACAGTGGTCACAGGCTGTCATTACACTATGGCAATGGATCGCAGCGCCCTCTAGTGGTCACAGGTTGTCATTGCACTGTGTGGCAATGGATCGCAGCGCCCTCTAGTGGTCACAGGTTGTCATTGCACTGTGGCAATGGTTCACAGCGCCCTCTAGTGGTCACAGGTTGTCATTGCACTGTGTGGCAATGGATCGCAGCGCCCTCTAGTGGTCACAGGTTGTCATTGTGACCACTGTGTGGCAATGGATCGCAGCGCCCTCTAGTGGTTACAGGTTGTCATTGTGACCACTGTGTGGCAATGGATCGCTGCGCCTTCTAGTGGTCGCAGGTTGTCACTGCACTGTGGCAACGGATCGCAGCGCCCTCTAGTGGTCACAGGTTGTCACTGCACTGTGGCAACGGATCGCAGCACCATCTAGCGGTCACAGGGTCACAACCCCCCAATCGTCACAGGTTGTCATTGTACTGTGTGGCAATTGGTCGCAGCGCCCCCTAGTGGTCACATGTTATCATTGCAATATGTGACCGACCCCCCCAGTGGTCACACGCCATCACTGCACTGTGTGACCCTCCATGTAGCCCTCGGCTCCTCCGCTCACCAGCCAACAGGCGCAGGCCGCTCCTCCCTAGCGCTGCTCGCAGCATCTTCCAACAGCAGTCACACCCCCGACAACAACCCGCAGACTAAAGAGAGCTCAAAACAACGCTGCCAGCCAATGAGACAATATCTCCGCGCAAGCCCCGCCTCAAACAGAGCAGCCAATGGGCTGGAGAGGCACATGTCCTGTCAACAAATAAAGCTGCATCACGAGGTTTGTCTTCGCCAATCAGCGAGACGAGTAATTGAAAAGCTGGATTGATTCCACCAATAGGAATCCAGCCTGGCGCCCCTCACGCAGCGGAGTAAACTGTCTCCACTAAGGCTTCCATGATCTTGTCGCTACCACCGTTTAGGCCTAGGAGGAGGCGCCGACAAAATGGCCGCTTCCCAGCACATTTCTGGGGACGTTTTTGAGTAAAACCCGATAGACGCCGGGAGTGGACCTAACCGGTGTTGCTTTGAATGAATTCTCCGGCCAGACTTAACCCGGATCTCTGTGACAAGAAATCACGATTGTGAGGTGTGATGATGGCAGCAGCGCCCTCTGTGTCCGGACGGAGATAACCCGGCTCAGGCACTGCCGCGGACACCTTCAGGCGGAGGTCAGAGACGGCGAGGTCCTCCTCTGGCTTTCCCAATATGGCGGCGCCCAGTGAAGAGGTGAGCTGTGAGGATTTCACGGAGTTCCAGGTGAGTGATGGAGCCGGTAGGTGGGCGGTGAGGGGGAAGATGGTGGGAAGAGGGGAGGGAGAGCTCAGAAATACACACCGGACCGGACTGACCACTGAACTCCCTCCACAGTGTGACCTCCAACCTGCTGCCCTCTGCACTCACCACCAGCTGGGGCCCCACAGGGGCCAATATTGGCCTCCTGAGACAGGGGGCACTACAACTCCCAGCATGCCCGCCAATACTTCAATACATTGTATTTAATAAATAATTCCTGGGGGGGTCACCATCAATGAATGGGGGAGGGGAGCACATGGTGACTGCATCGTCCGCGGGGGCCACAGATCACAACGTCCATTCAGAAAAAAAAGTAACCCCCCCGTTTCATTCTGGGAAAGGGGGGCTGGCGGCAAACGCTACCCATTTTAAGTGAACGGGGCTGCGCAGCAACCGCATGCAATGGCGTGGCATGGTGGGCCAGCATTTTTGGGGTTAAACCCAACGCCCATCCACCCCGGGTTTGCGTGAAAGTTATAGAGAGTTATAAAGTTAATGGCGGTGATCAGCGTCTTGTTGGACTGCAATAGTGCGGCGGGCAATCTGGCACTTTGTGGGAACTGACATCCCCAGTGACACTTCTACAGTGATCAGGGTACGAATATACACTGCCGCTGTACTAATGACACTGGGCAGGAAGGGGTTAACATCCAGGGGCGATCAAAGGGTTAACTGTGTGCCTAAAGGCCCCATTCACACCAGAGCGAATTTGTAGCTGGAAGCGCCAAAACGCCTGAGGAGCAAAAATCAATTATTCTCAGTGGAGCGAGATCACATCTCTACTCCCGAGACACCTGAACCTCCAACAAGTTCTGGGGCGGTTTTTGTAGCTCAAATTTACCCCTTGATGCCGACCGCACGCAAATCAGTGACCTCACAGGACTGGGCTTTCTTCTATGGGGACACTAATTTGCATTCCTGGCTTTCTGCTGGGAGTGCGCAGCACGACGTGCTCCCAGCACAGAGACCGGGGTGTCACTGAGAGCCCTGGGTCCTGTTCTACCAATCGGGACACGGAACTCTCAATTCTGGGTCACTTGATCGCTGTGATAGCCTCTGATTGGCTGTCACAGTGATTGGTCACTGTGAAGCCCGCCCCCCCTTGTTTTCGCTCTCTGAATGGAGAGATACATTGTATCCTTCCGTACCTTCTATTATACATTGTATCCTTACTCACCTTCCATTATACATTGTATCCTTCCGTACCTTCTATTATACATTGTATCCTTCCGTACCTTCTATTATACATTGTATCCTTCCGTACCTTCCATTATACATTGTATCCTTCCGTACCTTCTATTATACATTGTATCCTTACTTACCTTCCATTATACATTGTATCCTTCCGTACCTTCCATTATACATTGTATCCTTCCGTACCTTCCATTATACATTGTATCCTTCCGTACCTTCTATTATACATGGTATCCTTCCGTACCTTCTATTATACATTGTATCCTTCCGTACCTTCTATTATACATTGTATCCTTCCGTACCTTCTATTATACATTGTATCATACCTTATATATTATATACCTTCTATTATACATTGTATCTTTACCTTCTATTATACATTGTATCCTTCCGTACCTTCTATTATACATTGTATCATACCTTATATATTATATACCTTCTATTATACATTGTATCCTTACCTTCTGTTATACATTGTATCCTTACCTTCTATTATACATTGTATCCTTCCGTATCTTCTATTATACATTGTATTCTTACCTTCTGTTATACATTCTATTCTTACCTTCTATTATACATTGTATTCTTACCTTCTATTATACATTGTATCCTTACCTTCTATTATACATTGTATCCTTACCTTCTATTATACATTGTATTCTTACCTTCTATTATACATTGTATCCTTCCGTACCTTCTATTATACATTGTATCTTTACCTTCTATTATACATTGTATCCTTCCGTACCTTCTATTATACATTGTATCATACCTTATATATTATATACCTTCTATTATACATTCTATCCTTACCTTCTATTATACATTGTATCCTTACCTTCTATTATACATTGTATCCTTCCGTATCTTCCATTATACATTGTATTCTTACCTTCTATTATACATTGTATCCTTACCTTCTATTATACATTGTATTCTTACCTTCTATTATACATTGTATCCTTACCTTCTATTATACATTGTATCCTTACCTTCTATTATACGTTGTATCCTTACCTTCTATTATACATTGTATCCTTACCTTCTATTATACATTGTATCCTTACCTTCTATTATACATTGTATCATACCTTATATATTATATACCTTCTATTATACATTGTATCCTTCCGTACCTTCTATTATACATTGTATCCTTCCGTACCTTCTATTATACATTGTATCCTTACCTTCTATTATACATTGTATCATACCTTATATATTATATACCTTCTATTATACATTGTATCATTATATACCTTATACAGTAATACCTCCAGTTTACGAACGCCTCAGTTAACGTAATTTTCGGTTTACGAATGAAAATCCATTGAAAATAATGCTTCAGTTTACAAGTATTTTACTAATTTGTTTCGCAATATGAAGTGTATGTCGGTGCCAATTTTTAAAAGCAATTTCCGTCTTTGTTTTTTTCTTCACTCGATTAGATGTCACTTTTCCCTGAGTTACAGGAAACTTTGTTTCTTTTAACTTGGGGAAATAAACTAAAAGAAAACTTTCTGTCTTTTAGCTGGGAGGGGAAAGTGACAACTGAATTTCTGAGCTATAGTGAAGGAAAAAAAAAAGCAGTGTTTGCATTTAAAAACCGCACCATAAAAAAAAAAAATGGCATGGGGTCCCCCCTCCTTCTATACCAAGCCCTTGGGTCTGGTATGGATTTTGAGGGGAACTCCCACGCCAAAGGACCTTGTTCCCATGTTGATGGGGACAAGGGCCTCTTCTCCACAACCCTGGTTGGTGGTTCTGGGGGTCTGCAGGCAGGGGGCTTATCGGAATCTGGAAGATCCTGCCCCCCCATGTGAATGAGTATGGAGTACATGGTACCGCTAGTCATTAACAAAAAGTGTAGTGTGAAAAAGACAGGAGACGGTCTTTGACAAGTCCTTTATTGAGAGAAAAAAACTAAAAGAATGTCCCCCGCAGTAGATCCAGCATCAATCACGATGCCCGCCGCCGCCAACCTGGGAAAAAAAAAAAAAAAGGTTCCGTTCCCAGTGATGGCTGCCAGCCCTCTGCCTGCTCCGGTGGTTTGACAGTTCTTAAATAGGTAAGGGGCGGGGCCACCTGGGGACATCACACATGTGACTCCACCCCATGTGACATCAATCAGGTGATGTTCCTGGGTGGCCCCAACCCTTACATATTTAACCACCTCCCGTCCGCCCATTTATATACAGTTCAGGGTCGGGTGGCCATTTATAAATGGCTTCCCCGCACCCTGTTTGTGCGTGCTCCCTGGGAGCGGCAGCACCACAAACCCATGCCCGGTGTGTCCTCCGGACACAGTGGAACACCGATTGTTGGATGGGACCTCTGTGCGAGGTCCCGATCATTTGATCACTGATAGGCCAATCAGTGATCACATGCAGAGAAGTAAGCAAGATGTCACTTGTGACATCATTGCTTACTACGTGTGAAATCTGTGAATGATCACAGAGATCACATGGTACAGGGCTATTAACAACAGCCTTGTACCATGTGACAAGCTGTGACCAATCACAGCGCACACAGTATTTCTCAATGGCTGCAAGAATGCAGCCAGAGAGGAGAAATTATTGCTTTTACACCCATAAAGGCTGTCAAATCAATCGGTGTAAAAAAAAAAAAAAAAAAAAAATATCTTCATCACCCCCCACAAGTAGTACAGTGTCACCATACTGCTAGGGTGACAATATGTAAAAAAAAAATGTTTGAAAATTATAATTTTTGGTTATAAACTAATTTGGGTTTTTTTTTTTTTTTTTACTAAAAAGATAACGGAATACATTTTGGCCAAGATTTATGATGAAATATTATTTATTTCCAAAATTTATAAGAAAAACTCTTTTTTCAAATTTTTGGACATTTTCATTTACATAGCAAAAAAAATAAAAATCCCAGCGGTGAATAAATACCAATAAAAAATAGCTTTATCTCTCTCAAAAAAATGCTAAAACATTCATATGGGTACAGTGTTGCATGACCGCGCAATTGTCATTCAAAGTGTGATAGCGCTGAAAGCTGAAAATTGACCTGGGCAGGAAGGGGGGGAAAGTGTCCGGACAGGAAGGGGGGGAAAGCGTCCGGACTGGAAGGGGGGGGGAAAGCGTCCGGACTGGAAGGGGGGGGAAAGCGTCCGGACTGGAAGGGGGGGGGAAAGCGTCCGGACTGGAAGGGGGGGGGAAGCGTCCGGACTGGAAGGGGGGGGGAAAGCGTCCGGACTGGAAGGGGGGGGGAAAGCGTCCGGACTGGAAGGGGGGGGGAAAGCGTCCGGACTGGAAGGGGGGGGGAAAGCGTCCGGACTGGAAGGGGGGGGAAAGCGTCCGGACTGGAAGGGGGGGGGAAAGCGTCCGGACTGGAAGGGGGGGGAAAGCGTCCGGACTGGAAGGGGGGGAAAGCGTCCGGACTGGAAGGGGGGGGAAAGCGTCCGGACTGGAAGGGGGGGGAAGCGTCCGGACTGGAAGGGGGGGGGAAAGCGTCTGGACTGGAAGGGGGGGGGAAAGCGTCTGGACTGGAAGGGGGGGGGAAAGCGTCTGGACTGGAAGGGGGGGGGGAAAGCGTCTGGACTGGAAGGGGGGGGGAAAGCGTCCGGACTGGAAGGGGGGGGGAAAGCGTCCGGACTGGAAGGGGGGGGGAAGCGTCCGGACTGGAAGGGGGGGGGAAAGCGTCCGGACTGGAAGGGGGGGGGAAAGCGTCCGGACTGGAAGGGGGGGGGGAAAGCGTCCGGACTGGAAGGGGGGGAAAGCGTCCGGACTGGAAGGGGGGGAAAGCGTCCGGACTGGAAGGGGGGGAAAGCGTCCGGACTGGAAGGGGGAGAAAGCGTCCGGACTGGAAGGGGGGGGAAAGCGTCCGGACTGGAAGGGGGGGGGGGGAAGCGTCCGGACTGGAAGGGGGGGGGGGGAAGCGTCCGGACTGGAAGGGGGGGGAAAGCGTCCGGACTGGAAGGGGGGGGGGGAAGCGTCCGGACTGGAAGGGGGGGGAAAGTGTCCGGACTGGAAGGGGGGGGAAAGCGTCCGGACTGGAAGTGGTTAAGAACTGTCAAGCCAGCTCAGAGGCAGAGGCCTGTCAGCCAACGACGGGATCGGAACTTTTTTTTTTTATATCTTTCTGTTTTTGGGTCGGTGTTGGACATCGTGATTGGCGTTGGATCTAACTACTTTCTGTGCATTTTGGATGCAGAAAAAAAACAACTGAAAGGCATGTAGTGTGAACCGGCCCTTATGGTAAGCGGATCCCATTGAAGGTTACATCTAATTCTACAGCCGGGGATTATCTGTATTGTTTCTAAGCTTTGCTCTGCTTCTTTCCAAAGACCTGGAATTATATTTATAATGTATCTCAAGAAACCCGACCGTCACCTAAACCCCCCCCTCAGGATAAGAAACGATGAAACATTGATCCCATGTATGCAGCCTTTTTTCAAAAATCTGATCTTACAAAAATCTAGGGGATGTGAAAGGACAGAAAGAGAAGCCCCTCACTTGGGGGGCACAACACAAGGAGATGACATATTAGATTGTCAGATGCTGGGACCACAGGGACAGAGACATTGGGGACCCCTGGCACAGCCCCCCTCTCCTCTGCCTCCTCCAAACGAAAAAATTCTTCCACCAAAGCTGACTGGTTGTGCATGGCCTCAGGGCACCGGTTGGACGAATGGCCAACCTTATCACACAGATTGCACCTGATGATGTTACAATCCTTAGCCAGGTGCCCCAGATCCTGACATAGAGAGCACTTCATCTCTGGGCATGAGGAGGCCAAGTGACCCCGAGAACCAGATGCCCCAGATCCTGACATAGAGAGCACTTCATCTCTGGACATGAGGAGGCCAAGTGACCCCGAGAACCAGATGCCCCAGATCCTGACATAGAGAGCACTTCATCTCTGGACATGAGGAGGCCAAGTGACCCCGAGAACCGCACTTATTGCAGAGCTTGGGCTGTCCAGGGTAGAATACCACAATCCTGTCCTTCCCAATGAAGGCTGAGGAGGGCAGATGCTGGACCACATTCCCACACACATACAGCCTCATCTGCACCGACCACCCACCAGTCCATATCCCCCTCTCATCCGCACCGACCACCCACCAGTCCATATCCCCCTCTCATCCGCACCGACCACCCACCAGTCCATATCCCCCTCTCATCCGCACCGACCACCCACCAGTCCATATCCCCCTCTCATCCGCACCGACCACCCACCAGTCCATATCCCCCTCTCATCCGCACCGACCACCCACCAGTCCATATCCCCCTCTCATCCGCACCGACCACCCACCAGTCCATATCCCCCTCTCATCCGCACCGACCACCCACCAGTCCATATCCCCCTCTCATCCGCACCAACCACCCGCCAGTCCATATCCCCCTCTCATCCGAACCGACCACCCACCAGTCCATATCCCCCTCTCATCCGCACCGACCACCCACCAGTCCATATCCCCCTCTCATCCGCACCGACCACCCACCAGTCCATATCCCCCTCTCATCCGCACCGACCACCCACCAGTCCATATCCCCCTCTCATCCGCACCAACCACCCGCCAGTCCATATCCCCCTCTCATCCGCACCGACCACCCGCCAGTCCATATCCCCCTCTCATCCGCACCGACCACCCGCCAGTCCATATCCCCCTCTCATCCGCACCGACCACCCACCAGTCCATATCCCCCTCTCATCCGCACCGACCACCCACCAGTCCATATCCCCCTCTCATCCGCACCGACCACCCACCAGTCCATATCCCCCTCTCATCCGCACCGACCACCCACCAGTCCATATCCCCCTCTCATCCGCACCGACCACCCACCAGTCCATATCCCCCTCTCATCCGCACCGACCACCCACCAGTCCATATCCCCCTCTCATCCGCACCGACCACCCACCAGTCCATATCCCCCTCTCATCCGCACCGACCACCCACCAGTCCATATCCCCCTCTCATCCGCACCGACCACCCACCAGTCCATATCCCCCTCTCATCCGCACCGACCACCCACCAGTCCATATCCCCCTCTCATCCGCACCGACCACCCGCCAGTCCATATCCCCCTCTCATCCGCACCGACCACCCGCCAGTCCATATCCCCCTCTCATCCGCACCGACCACCCGCCAGTCCATATCCCCCTCTCATCCGAACCGACCACCCGCCAGTCCATATCCCCCTCTCATCCGCACCGACCACCCGCCAGTCCATATCCCCCTCTCATCCGCACCGACCACCCACCAGTCCATATCCCCCTCTCATCCCCACCGACCACCCACCAGTCCATATCCCCTTCTCATCCGCACCGACCACCCACCAGTCCATATCCCTCTCTCATCCACAATCTTCTTCAGAGGGGTCAGTAGCTCCCCAAATCTTCTCAGCCAGACAGCCAAGTCAGCAGAAGGGATCGACTCATTCCTTACTAGGATGGTGACCGTCTTAACTAGAAGTTGGCGTGAGACAACCTTTGGGACAAGTCCCTTCCACTCCAGCAGACCCCTATACACATGTTCAAACTTCTCCCAGAAAATATGCAGAGACTCGGGGCGCACAGAGGACAGGTCATACTCATAGGAGCCCACTGGACTGATCAAAGTGAAGATGTCATCAGCCTTAAAACCCATCGCCAACATCTTACCCTCAACCAACCTCCTGATGGGGAGCACCCCCACCTTCCCACCTGAGCTGCACCACATTCCACCCTCCTGAAGGATAGGGGTGCAGATGCAGACCTGCAGCAGACCTCCCCTCCCCCGAGCTGACAGCATGATGTGACCCCCCTCCTCCTAGCCAGAGCCCCAGCCTAGGTTTTATTTGCAGCATTAGATGTAGTGGACCTTAAAGCTGCACCCTGCCCATTGGTTGCAGGAACCTCAGAGCCCCCGCTCTGCAAACTACCATCAGAGGCAGCAGCAGTCCCTCCATCCACCAACACACAGGCATTCCCCTTTCCAGCATTGCAAGCACTCTTATCATCCACATGTTTCCTTTCACTCGTGGCACTACTGCTCCCAGCAGACCCACTCACACTAGATGCTCCTGTCTCCCCCTCCCCCAACATACTCCTCTTAGGCAAAAGCCTTCCACTCCTGGTCACTCTGCCCTGGGTTTCAGCAACACCTTTCACAGTGCAGCTGACATTTTCCCTCCCACCATTTTCTGCTGCATTTTCAGCCATCAGCAGGGATTGTCCAACAATAGTCTCAGATCCCCCCTTTACCTTCCCCCCAGCAGAGTCCACAGTCACAGGGTTCCTGGTATCAGAGTCCACAGTCCCAGCAGAGTGCAGTCCTGCAGGCACAGCAGCCATCTTCCTTGCAGAGCTCTGTGCACACACAGGAGGATTTCCCTCCAAAACTCTGCAGTGCACATGGCTTCCCATACTGGAGTCCAAACTGTCACTTCTAATAAAGCGTGGCTTTGCTGACTTTTTTCCTTTATAGGACCAGGTACAGAGTCCTCATCCGCAGAATCCTCAGAAAACCGGAATGTCCCTCCACTTAGGGGAGACTCCTCATTAATAAACTTTAGCAGCCCTCCGCCATTTTCCTCTACCTCCTGTGCTGTTCCTCCAGCTTGCTGGGGAGGGAGGCAGAGGCTGACCTTTCCTCTGGTGAAGCAAATCCTGAGGTGGATGGGATACCAGGGGCAGCATCCAGGACCCCCTCCTCTCTCTCCGCCCGTACTGCCACTGCCGATGCTGGATCTTTACTGGCGTCTCCCTTCATCTGCCGGAACCTTTCCTCATTCTGGAACTTTTCTTTGAAAGCTCCGCTCTTTTCCTTCAATGCTTTCACCAAACTATACTGCTGCTTCATGACGTCCTCCAAACCTTTCAGCTCCAGCTTCAGACTCTGCTGCTGCTTGATGACGTCCTCCAAACCTTTCATCTCCGGCTTCAGACTCTGCTGCTGCTTGATGACGTCCTCCAAACCTTTCATCTCCGGCTTCAGACTCTGCTGCTGCTTGATGGCGTCCTCCAAACCCTTCAGCTCCAGCTTCAGACTCTGCTGCTGCTTGATGGCGTCCTCCCAAACCCTTCAGCTCCAGCTTCAGACTCTGCTGCTGCTTCATGACGTCCTCCAAACCCTTCAGCTCCAGCTTCAGACTCTGCTGCTGCTTCATGACGTCCTCCAAACCTTTCAGCTCCGGCTTCAGACTCTGCTGCTGCTTCATGACGTCCTCCAAACCTTTCAGCTCCGGCTTCAGACTCTGCTGCTGCTTCATGACGTCCTCCAAACCTTTCAGCTCCAGCTTCAGACTCTGCCGCTTGCTGCTCCATGCCTTATCGTGGAGAACTTTCTTCTTCTTATAATCTGCTTTCAGGTTCATCAGCTTTTCCAACTCCTTTGCAATTCTCACTAAATAGTCAGCAACCCGCTCTCTGAAGATAGGGAGGGATTCCCCTTTTTTAGGGCACAGACCAGGTTTCTGGTTTAGGTGAAGCATGGGAGCACAAGCTGGGTCCCTCAGGGGGAACATGACCTGAACCTATCCCAAAATTAGCCATGTTTCTGGGGCCAGGCAAGCAGGCCTGCCCCCTAGTGTCTGGAGAGGGAGAACAACAGCACAACAACCTATCTGGTGCAGAGACTGATGTGACTGTGGGGGAGGGGGCATTAGCGTGTAAGCTCCTCTGGTACAGACTGATGGGACTGTGGGGGAGGGGGCATTAGAGTGTAAGCTCCTCTGGTACAGACTGATGGGACTGTGGGGGAGGGGGCATTAGAGTGTAAGCTCCTCTGGTGCAGAGACTGATGTGACTGTGGGGGAGGGGACATTAGAGTGTAAGCTCCTCTGGTGCAGAGACTGATGTGACTGTGGGGGAGGGGACATTAGAGTGTAAGCTCCTCTGGTACAGAGACTGATGTGACTGTGGGGGGGGGGGCATTAGAGTGTAAGCTCCTCTGGTACAGAGACTGATGTGACTGTGGGGAGGGGGCATTAGAGTGTAAGCTCCTCTGGTACAGAGACTGATGTGACTGTGGGGGAGGGGGCATTAGAGTGTAAGCTTCTCTGGTACAGAGACTGATGTGACTGTGGGGGGGGGGGGGGCATTAGAGTGTAAGCTCCTCTGGTACAGAGACTGATGTGACTGTGGGGGAGGGGACATTAGAGTGTAAGCTCCTCTGGTGCAGAGACTGATGGGACTGGCTCAGTGTTCTCTGTACAGCGCTGCGGTGTATGTCAGCGCTATATAAATGTATAATAATAATAGTGTGTTTGGGGGGGAGGGGTGGCATTAGAGTGTAAGCTCCCCTGGTGCAGAGTCTGATGTGACTGTGTTCTCTGTACAGGATGGCTTTGTTTTGTTTTTTGTTTGTTTTTTCGTCATGTCATAATGGGACTGACCACTCCGGTGGTGTATCAGTTGCTGCATATTTCACTGTGTAACTTCTGTGTGATGTGACCCTCCTTGTATCCTCTACACAGGAAATCCTCCGGGTGATGAGGACGATAGACGATCGCATCGTTCATGAACTGAACACGACCGTCCCCACCGTCTCCTTCGCTGGGAAGATCGACGCCAGCCAGACCTGCAAACAACTCTGTGAATCTGTAAGTGAGGAGCGACGGCGGGATTCCTCTGCAGCTCTGTATAATAGTCCTCTGTATTCTAAAAAGTAATTCTAACCAGATTTGAGCGTTCAGTTCTGGTCATTCCGGTGCGACTTTGACAGGACAAATTGCACCCTATTGTCCGCAATGGAAGTGATCATATCGGTGGGATTCAGACTCAATCGTACTGATTTTGAAAGTACTCCATGCACTACTTTTTTGCACGTTGAGGTGCGACTTGCATGAAGTTGCACAGATGTCTTCCAAGTCGCACCTGAAGTCGGACTGACATCCGACTTTGAAGTCATGTGAAGTCGAGCGATTTCTAAGTCGGATTCGGTGTGACTGGAGACTAAAGGATAAGTTCACCTTTGGGAACGTGTTCCAGCTGCTGCAGCCGCCCCATCCGCCCCCCTCCCTGTGACAGCAATTCCCCGTGCACGCTGTCGCTTTTCGAAAACCGCACGGCCGTGTGCGGCTTCACCCACAAGGCTGCATCATTCATTCACAGAGTTCTCTGAATGAATGAGTCCCGACAGCGTTTGCAGCTTCCTGTCTGTATATCTGATTGGCCGTACGGGATGTACAGGCACACCAATACGCTGACAGGTCAGAGGGAGACTTGTATGGCACCTGTGCAGTGCGCAGGAGCTGACGGGACAGATCTGTATTGTTGACATGCACTTCTCTTCCTCCGTTGGTAAAGCTCCGCCATCACCGGGTGCTGGAGAGTAATCACCGGCCGGGACCCGGTGATTGACAGCAGAGGCTGCGAATAGTGGTGCATGTAGGGCGTGCGCACCCCCTACCTGGAAATGCAAAATTACGTATATATACGTGATTTTGTGCACCCCTGCTGCCCTGTAGGGGTATATCTGCTATAGGGCGGCGGGAAAGCGCCTAGTAAAGAAAAAAAAAAACAAATTCCAGTATCTATACCGCCATTGGTAGACGCAATACCTTCCCTTAAACCAATTAATTTACTTCATTGGGATTGTTTTTAGCAAAGACACCGAGGAGCGTACACTCTGCCCTAAATTTATGACAAAATTTGATAATTTTTTATTTTTTTACTGGACATGTTTAACCACTTCCAGTCCGGACACTCCCCCCCCCCCCCCCCCCCCCCCCTTCCAGTCCGGACACTTTCCCCCCCTTCCAGTCCGGACGCTTTCCACCCCCTTCCAGTCCGGACGCTTTCCACCCCTTCCAGTCCGGCCCTAAATTTATGACAAAATTTGATAATTTTTTATTTTTTTACTGGACATGTTTAACCACTTCCAGTCCGGACACTTTCACCCCCTTCCTGTCCAGGGCAATTTTCAGCTTTCAGCGCTATCACACTTTGAATGACAATTGCGCGGTCATGCAACACTGTACCCAGATGAATTTTTTATCATTTTTTTGAGACAGATAAAGCTTTATTTTGGTGGTATTTATTCACCACTGAGATTTTTATTTTTTTTGCTATGTAAATGAAAAAGTCCACAAATTTTTTAAAAAAGTGTTTTTCTTATAAAATTTTGCAAATAAATAATATTTCATCATAAATCTTGGCCAAAATGTATTCAGTTGTCTTTTTAGTAAAAACAAAAAATAAACCAAATTAGTTTTATAACCAAAAATTATGATTTTTTTTTTACATTTTTATTTTATTTTTTTATATTGTTATTTGTTTTTTTATTTTTTTTATTTTTACATACTGTCACCCTAGCAGTACTGTGTCACCATGGTGACACTGTACTACTTGTGGGGGGTGAAGATTCTTTTTTTTTTTACACAGATTGCTTCTACACCCATATAGGATGTAAAAGCAATCATTTCTCCTTCTCCATGGTACAGGGCTATTCACAACAGCCTTGTACCATGTGACAATCTGTGACCAATCACAGCTCTCACAGTAGTTCTCAATGGCTGCAAGAATGCAGCCAGAGAGTAGGAGAAATGATTGCTTTTACAGCCTTTATGGGTGTAAGAGCAATCAGTGTAAAAAAGAAAAAACTCTTCACACCCCCCACAAGTAGTACAGTGTCACCATGGTGACACCGTACTGCTAGGGTGACAGTATGTAGAAAAAAAAACACACATAATAATATAAAAATGTAAAAAACTATTTTTAAAAATTATAATTTTTGGTTATAAACTAATTTGGGTTATATATTTTTTTTTTTTTTTTACTAAAAAGATAACTGAATACATTTTGGCCAAGATTTATCATAAAATATTTATTTATTTGCAAAATTTTAGAAGAAAAAAACACTTTTATTCAAAGTTTTTGGACTTTTTCATTTATATAGCAAAAAAAATAAAAATCCCAGCGGTGAATAAATACCACCAAAATAAAGCTTTATCTGTCTCAAAAAAATGCTAAAAAATTCATATGGGTGCAGTGTTGCATGACCGCGCAATTGTCATTCAAAGTGTGATAGCGCTGAAAGCTGAAAATTGGCCTGGACAGGAAGGTGGGGGAAAGCGTCCGGACTGGAAGGGGGGGGAAAGCGTCCGAACTGAAAGGGGGGGGGGAAGCGTCCGAACTGAAAGGGGGGGGAAAGCGTCCGAACTGAAAGGGGGGGGAAAGCGTCCGAACTGAAAGGGGGGGAAAGCGTCCGAACTGAAAGGGGGGGGAAAGCGTCCGGACTGGAAGGGGGGGGAAAGCGTCCGGACTGGAAGGGGGGGGAAAGCGTCCGGACTGGAAGGGGGGGGAAAGCGTCCGGACTGGAAGGGGGGGGAAAGCGTCCGGACTGGAAGGGGGGGGAAAGCGTCCGGACTGGAAGGGGGGGAAAGCGTCCGGACTGGAAGGGGGGGGGGGAAGCGTCCGGACTGGAAGGGGGGGGGGGAAGCGTCCGGACTGGAAGGGGGGGAAAGCGTCCGAACTGAAAGGGGGGGGAAAGCGTCCGAACTGAAAGGGGGGGGAAAGCGTCCGAACTGAAAGGGGGGGGAAAGCGTCCGGACTGGAAGGGGGGGGGGGAGCGTCCGGACTGGAAGGGGGGGGGGGGGGAAGCGTCTGGACTGGAAGGGGGGGGGGGGAAGCGTCTGGACTGGAAGGGGGGGGGGAAGCGTCTGGACTGGAAGAGGGGGGGGGGAAGCGTCTGGACTGGAAGAGGGGGGGGGGAAGCGTCTGGACTGGAAGAGGGGGGGGGGAAGCGTCTGGACTGGAAGAGGGGGGGGGGAAGCGTCTGGACCGGAAGGGGGGGGGGGAAGCGTCCGGACCGGAAGGGGGGTGAAAGCGTCCGGACCGGAAGGGGGGGGAAAGCGTCCGGACTGGAAGGGGGGGGGGGGAGCGTCCGGACTGGAAGGGGGGGGGGAGCGTCCGGACTGGAAGGGGGGGGGAAAGCGTCCGGACTGGAAGGGGGGGGAAAGCGTCCGGACTGGAAGGGGGGGGAAAGCGTCCGGACTGGAAGGGGGGGGAAAGCGTCCGGACTGGAAGGGGGGGGAAAGCGTCCGGACTGGAAGGGGGGGGGGGGAGCGTCCGGACTGGAAGGGGGGGGAAAGCGTCCGAACTGAAAGGGGGGGGAAAGCGTCCGAACTGAAAGGGGGGGGGAAAGCGTCCGGACTGGAAGGGGGGGGGGAGCGTCCGGACTGGAAGGGGGGGGGGGAAGCGTCTGGACTGGAAGGGGGGGGGGGGGAAGCGTCTGGACTGGAAGGGGGGGGGGGAAGCGTCTGGACTGGAAGAGGGGGGGGGAAGCGTCTGGACTGGAAGAGGGGGGGGGGAAGCGTCTGGACTGGAAGAGGGGGGGGGGAAGCGTCTGGACTGGAAGAGGGGGGGGGGAAGCGTCTGGACTGGAAGAGGGGGGGGGAAGCGTCTGGACTGGAAGAGGGGGGGGGAAGCGTCTGGACTGGAAGAGGGGGGGGGGAAGCGTCTGGACCGGAAGGGGGGGAAAGCGTCCGGACCGGAAGGGGGGTGAAAGCGTCCGGACTGGAGGTGGTTTAA
>NW_028320811.1:57500-70190 GCF_062004578.1 Staurois parvus
TCTCTCTGGCTGCATTCCTGCAGCCATTGAGAAATACTGTGAGAGCTGTGATTGGTCACAGCTTGTCACATGGTACAAGGCTGTTGTGAATAGCCCTGTACCATGTGATCTCTGTGATCATTCACAGATTTCACACATAGTAAGCAATGATGTCAGAAGTGACATCTTGTTCACTACTACTATTCATGTGATCACTGATTGGCCAATCAGCGATCAGATGATCGGGACCTCACACAGAGGTCCCGTACAGCGATTAGTGTTCCTCCGGACACAGCGGGCACCGATTGTGGTGCCTCACGCTCCCAGGGAGCTGCACAGGCAATGGATGCAGGGGGGACGTTTTAGAAACATTCACCTGCATCGGCAACGCTCCCGTCCAGCTGTTTATCAACAATGGTCCGGACGGGAAGAGGTTAATCTCTGGCATATTTCGGCCCCCGTTTATTTTATCCTTCCACAGGACCTCATATTTCATCCTTGGATTTTATATTTGCTGTATATATCTCATCATTCCATTTAATATCCTAAAATACGCTCGCGGCAAGTAAATTGGAAGCATTTGAAATCTATGCAAGAATCTAGGAAGTATCACCATCTTGACCATATTAGTTCGTCCTATCCAGGAAATTGATCCTTGTTGAAGTTCTCCTCAACGTCTCTTTTATTCTATTCAGTAATGGTTTGTAGTCCGCTCTTCTCCTGCTTCTATTCGTGTCCTTTATTCCTCATTGTCCGGCAGCAGGGGAACCTCTCCCCTCACACACTGTCCTACTGGATCTATTAGTGTCCTGTAATACACATTGCCCTCCAGTAGGGGGACCTCTCCTCACACACTGTCCTACTGGATCTATTGGTGTCCTGTAATACACATTGCCCTCCAGTAGGGGGACCTCCCCTCACACACTGTCCTACTGGATCTATTAGTGTCCTGTAATACACATTGCCCTCCAGTAGGGGGACCCTCTCCCCTCACACACTGTCCTACTGGATCTATTAGTGTCCTGTAATACACATTGCCCTCCAGTAGGGGGACCTCTCCTCACACACTGTCCTACTGGATCTATTAGTGTCCTGTAATACACATTGCCGTCCAATAGGGGGAACCTCTCCCCTCACACACTGTCCTACTGGATCTATTAGTGTCCTGTAATACACATTGCCCTCCAGTAGGGGGACCTCTCCTCACACACTGTCCTACTGGATCTATTAGTGTCCTGTAATACATATTGCCCTCCAGTAGGGGGACCTCTCCTCACACACTGTCCTACTGGATCTATTAGTGTCCTGTAATACACATTGCCGTCCAATAGGGGGAACCTCTCCCCTCACACACTCTCCTACTGGATCTATTAGTGTCCTGTAATACACATTGCCGTCCAATAGGGGGAACCTCTCCCCTCACGCACTGTCCTACTGGATCTATTAGTGTCCTGTAATACACATTGCCCTCCAGTAGGGGGAACCTCTCCCCTCACGCACTGTCCTACGGGATCTATTAGTGTCCTGTAATACACATTTCCCTCCAGTAGGGGGAACCTCTCCCCTCACACTCCTACTGGATCTATTAGTGTCCTGTAATACACATTGCCCTCCAGTAGGGGAACCTCTCCCCTCACACACTCTCCTACTGGATCTATTAGTGTCATGTAATACACATTGCCCTCCAGTAGGGGAACCTCTCCTCACGCACTCTCCTACTGGATCTATTAGTGTCCTGTAATACACATTGCCCTCCAATAGGGGGAACCTCTCCCCTCACGCACTGTCCTACTGGATCTATTAGTGTCCTGTAATACACATTGCCCTCCAGTAGGGGAACCTCTCCTCACGCACACTCCTACTGGATCTATTCGTGTCCTGTAATACACATTGCCCTCCAGTAGGGGGAACCTCTCCCCTCACTCACTCTCTTACTGGATCTATTAGTGTCCTGTAATACACATTGCCCTCCAGTAGGGGAACCTCTCCCCTCACACACTGTCCTACTGGATCTATTAGTGTCCTGTAATACACATTGCCCTCCAGTAGGGGGAACCTCTCCCCTCACACACTGTCCTACTGGATCTATTAGTGTCCTGTAATACACATTGCCCTCCAGTAGGGGAACCTCTCCCCTCACGCACTGTCCTACTGGATCTATTAGTGTCCTGTAATACACATTGCCGTCCAATAGGGGGAACCTCTCCCCTCACACACTGTCCTACTGGATCTATTAGTGTCCTGTAATACACATTGCCCTCCAGTAGGGGGACCTCTCCTCACACACTGTCCTACTGGATCTATTAGTGTCCTGTAATACATATTGCCCTCCAGTAGGGGGACCTCTCCTCACACACTGTCCTACTGGATCTATTAGTGTCCTGTAATACACATTGCCGTCCAATAGGGGGAACCTCTCCCCTCACACACTCTCCTACTGGATCTATTAGTGTCCTGTAATACACATTGCCGTCCAATAGGGGGAACCTCTCCCCTCACGCACTGTCCTACTGGATCTATTAGTGTCCTGTAATACACATTGCCCTCCAGTAGGGGGAACCTCTCCCCTCACGCACTGTCCTACTGGATCTATTAGTGTCCTGTAATACACATTGCCCTCCAGTAGGGGGAACCTCTCCCCTCACGCACTGTCCTACTGGATCTATTAGTGTCCTGTAATACACATTGCCCTCCAGTAGGGGGAACCTCTCCCCTCACGCACTGTCCTACTGGATCTATTAGTGTCCTGTAATACACATTGCCCTCCAGTAGGGGGAACCTCTCCCCTCACGCACTGTCCTACGGGATCTATTAGTGTCCTGTAATACACATTTCCCTCCAGTAGGGGGAACCTCTCCCCTCACACTCCTACTGGATCTATTAGTGTCCTGTAATACACATTGCCCTCCAGTAGGGGGAACCTCTCCCCTCACACACTCTCCTACTGGATCTATTAGTGTCCTGTAATACACATTGCCCTCCAGTAGGGGGAACCTCTCCCCTCTCACACTCTCTTACTAGATCTATTAGTGTCCTGTAATACACATTGCCCTCCAGTAGGGGAACCTCTCCCCTCACGCACTGTCCTACTGGATCTATTAGTGTCCTGTAATACACATTGCCCTCCAGTAGGGGGAACCTCTCCCCTCACGCACTGTCCTACTGGATCTATTCGTGTCCTGTAATACACATTGCCCTCCAGTAGGGGGAACCTCTCCCCTCACGCACTGTCCTACTGGATCTATTAGTGTCCTGTAATACACGTTGCCCTCCAGTAGGGGGAACCTCTCCCCTCACGCACTGTCCTACTGGATCTATTAGTGTCCTGTAATACACATTGCCCTCCAGTAGGGGGAACCTCTCCCCTCACGCACTCTCCTGCTGGATCTATTGGTGTCCTGTAATACACGTTGCCCTCCAGTAGGGGGAACCTCTCCCCTCACGCACTGTCCTACTGGATCTATTAGTGTCCTGTAATACACATTGTCCTTCAGTAGGGGGAACCTCTCCCCTCACACACACTCCTGCTGGATCTATTGGTGTCCTGTAATACACATTGTCCTTCAGTAGGGGAACCTCTCCCCTCACACACTGTCCTACTGGATCTATTAGTGTCCTGTAATACACATTGCCCTCCAGCAGAGGACGCTGTCTCACTCACTCTCCTTTGTTTTCCAGTTGAAGCTGCTGCAGTCTGAGCTGAACGTGGAGGAAGTAGTGAATGATAGAAGCTGGAAGGTAAGGGGACCCGTCCCTGAGAGAAGTGCGCAGGGTGCTGATGTAACCTCTCCCCCTGATTGGCTGCTAGCTGGCTGGTTTTCATGGGGGGGGGGGGGGGAGTTGTAAAACATTGTTTACCTTTTTTTTTGTTTGTTACCATTTGGGATAGAGTAAGGGACCCCTGCTGTGACTCCCTCCCTCACCTTGTGCACCCCCCTCACCTTGCCCTTCTCTCCCTCCCTCACCTTGTGCACCCCCCTCACCTTGCCCTTCTCTCCCTCCCTCACCTTGTGCACCCCCTCACCTTGCCCTTCTCTCCCTCCCTCACCTTGTGCACCCCCCACCTTGCCCTTCTCTCCCTCCCTCACCTTGTGCACCCCCCACCTTGCCCTTCTCTCCCTCCCTCACCTTGTGCAGCTTCCGCCAGACCCTTCACCTTGTGCACCCCCTCACCTTGCCCTTCTCTCCCTCCCTCACCTTGTGCAGCTCCCCCCCCCCCGTCCTGTAGACTCTTCTCCAGGTCGACATTGGAGGGAAGGATGAGGATGACGGTGGTGGAGCCTCGAGCCTGTAGAATAGGTCCAGAATGGCATCCCTGACAGTTTCCCTTTCATACATCTCTCCTTCTGTCTTTAGCACAGCTGCAGTGTATTGCTGGACACTCGGTCTCCGGAGTTGCACTTTAAATGTCTTCCATCTTTCAGATATTCAATGAGCGCTGCCGGCTACACTACAAACCCCCGAAGGACCAGTGACTCCGGGACGTTCCCTTCTCCTGGAAGCTCTGCGCTGTGATTGGACAGTGGAGGATTCTGGCATGAAATCTGTTTACTCCTGTCTGTGATCGGACATAGCTGACAGACCTCACCTCCTAGGACCCTCACCTGGACGGAGACGGGCTGCCATTTTGTATGAAATTCTTTGTGACAATGTTTTATAGCCATTAAATATGATTTTCAGAGGGACGTGTGCCTGTGATTTCCTCCTCCGGACAACCGTGTCATGTGTGTTCAGTTCTCATTCACCAGACGGGATCCAGGATGGACTATCAGCATTTGGTTCCCAGGGTCTGTACGCCTGCTGTGCCCATTATGAGGGGTTCCCACCATCCGTGTGCTCAGTTCCTGGGTTTGTACACCCCCTGTGCCCATTATGAGGGGTTCCTACCATCCCTGTGCTGAGTTCCCAGGTCTGTTCACCCGCTGTGCCCATTATGAGGGGTTCCCACCATCCCTGTGCGGAGCTCCCGGGTCTGTACACCTGCTGTGCCCATTATGAGGGGTTCCCACCATCCCTGGGCTGAGTTCCCGGGTCTGCACACCTGCTGTGCCCATTATGAGGGGTTCCCACCATCCCTGTACCGAGCTCCCAGGTCTGTTCACCTGCTGTGCCCATTATGAGGGGTTCCCACCATCCCTGTGTGGAGCTCCCGGGTCTGTAAGCCTGCGGTGCCCATTATGAGCAGTTCCCACCATCCCTGTGCCGAGTTCCCGGGTCTGTAGACTCACTGTGCCCATTATGAGGGGTTCCCACCATCCCTGTGCTGAGTTCCTAGCTCCATCCACCTGCAGCTGCTGTTAAGAAAGTACCCCATTTTCCCTGCTGGATTTGTGTGATTTACCCTATGAAGAATGTGTGGAGGATTTAGAAGCAGAAGTGGAAACCATTCAAGGAAGATACAGTGAAGGAAATGTGTATTTGCTCCCCGGCTGATGCTGAATGTTCGCCCCTCACACAGAAACGATCGGTCTAACAATGGAATGTTCGCCCCTCACACAGAAACGATCGGTCTAACAATGGAATGTTGGCCCCTCACACAGAAATGATCGGTCTAACAATGGAATGTTCGGTGTAACACTGAGAGACAGAATACAACAACAAATTCAGCAGAAATGCGTCTAACAAATGATGACTGATCTGCATGTTCATGAGGGAAAGAAGGATTTGATCCCCTATCATTCAGCAGGATTTCTGGCTCCCAGGTGTCTTTCATACAGGTAACAAGCTGAGATTAGAAGCAGTCTCTTAAAGGGAGTGCTGCTAATCTCATTGTGTTACCTGTATAAAAGATACCTGTCCACAGGAGCAATCAAACCATCAGATTCCAAACTCTCCACCATGGCAAAGACCAAAGAGCTGTCCAAGGATGTCAGGGACAAGATTGTAGACCTACACAAGGCTGGACTGGGCTACCAAACTATGGCCAAGCAGCTTGGTGAGAAGGTGACAACAGTCGGTGCAATCATTCACAAATGGAAGAAACACAAAACAAGTGTCAGTCTCCCTAGGTCTGGTGCACCATGCAAGATCTCACCTCGTGGAGTGTCAATGATCATGAGAACAGTGAGGAATCATCCCAGAACTACACGTGAGGATCTTGTCAATGATCTCCAGGCAGCTGGGACCACAGTCACCAAGAAAACAATTGGTAACACACTATGCCGACAAGGACTGAAATCCTGCAGTGCCCGCACGGTCCCTCTGCTCCAGAAAGCACATGTCCAGGCCCGTCTGAAGTCTGCCACTGAACATCTGAATGATGCAGAGGAGGACTGGTGGGAAGTGTTGTGGTCAGATGAGACCAAAATCCAGCTCTTTGGCCTCAACTCGCTGTGTTTGGAGAAGGAGGAATGCTGCCTATGACCCCAAGAACACCATCCCAACTGTGAAACATGGTGGTGGAAACATTCTCCTTTGGGGGTGTTTTTCTGCTAAGGGGACAGGACAACTGCAACGCGTCAAAGGGACGATGGACGTGGCAATGTTCCCTCAAATCTTGGGTGAGAACCTTCTTCCCTCAGCCAGGGCATTGAAAATGGGTGGTGGATGGGTGTTCCAGCATGACAATGACCCAAAACACACGGCCAAGGCAACAAAGGAGCGGCTCAAGAAGAAGCACATTAAGGTCCTGGAGTGGCCTAGCCAGTCTCCAGACCTTCATCCGATTGAAAATCTGTGGAGGGAGCTGAAAGTTCGAGTTGCCAAACGTCAGCCACCAAACCTTAATGACTTGGAGAGGATCTGCCAAGAGGAGTGGGCCAAAATCTCTCCTGAGATGTGTGGGAACCTGGGGGCCAACTCCAGGAAATGTCTGACCTCTGTGATTGCCAACAAGGGATTTGCCAGCAAGTACTAAGTCATGTTTTGTGAAGGAGATCAAATCCTTCTTTCCCTCATGAACATGCAGATCAGTCATCATTTGTTAGACGCATTTCTGCTGAATTTGTTGTTGTATTCTGTCTCTCAGTGTTACACCGAACATTCCATTGTTAGACCGATCATTTCTTTGTGAGGGGCGAACATTCCATTGTTAGACCGATCATTTCTGTGTGAGGGGCGAACATTCAAACTCAGCAGGGGAGCAAATACACATTTCCTTCACTGGATCACCTCTAAAGTACCCAAAAACCATAAGAAGGTGATGCAACGCGTCAAACTCCACCTCTACCTGAAATCTCGTATTTCTATGACTTGACCCTTTAAAGTGGAGCAGCAGCCCAAAATGTCTTTCCTTTCTCAGGCTCTTATTGCTGTGTGTGTTCCCATGGGAAGATTTTCTGTCACTTCCCGTCTTGGTGGCACAACAGGATCTGAGTGACACGCTCCTGAGAGTTAGAGGAAATCCCAGCTCTTGTCTGTGGAACTAGCGTCCCCAATGGAAGGCTGCCAGGTCATTTGGTAAATATGCCTGATGGGGACACAGCACTTAACCTAACCTCTCTCTTTCTCTCTCTACCTGATCGCTCTAAACCTGGAAAAGAAAAACTGGCATTTCATTTTTAAAGGAAACCCTATTAAAAATGCTTGTTGCTTGAATTTCATATTGTCTGGGCCAGAACAAGCGCGCTGGTCAGAGGTCTTTGCTAAGCCTTTGTTCAGTCAAAAGTAGTGACGTTCTAAAGAGAGCCAGGCAGCTGGCATTTTCGTCAGATCATCATCAATGGCAGCACTAATGAATCCCAGGCCGAGTGTCCTTTAAAGTGGACCGGAACTTAAAAAAAAAAAAAATTAAGGTCTGCTATGTACAGGTGACATCTAAAAATGTTACTTGTGGCTAAACAGCACCCTGAAAAAAATCAACACACATCGTCTAGAATTGCTACAGAAATAAAAATAGTGTACTTCCTGTGCCTAGGCACACTGCATGTCTGCAGTTTGAGATCACCTAAGGCACTGCTGCCCGTGATAAGGAGTGAGATTTGGTGATGTCACTACTGTACTGCTCATGGTTCTCTTGCCTGGAGGGGAAGCTGTTTCTGAGGATCTGCAGTGAACGGATCTCCCTGCTTCTGCTTCATCCATCCCTCCTGATCCTATCATTACCCTGCCAGTCACCAGGGGGGCAGCTCTGACCTGAGGGAGGAAGGAAGGCCCTGCTCCTCCACCAAATCTTCTCCCGCCACATGGCATGGTAAGCCACCAGCTGGGAAAAGTTGAGCTGCAGGAGACCGTGGGCAATGCGGGTGACTAGCCCCTGCCTTATTGGGCACAGCTTCCAGGGTAGGGGCTTGTTCACACAAGTGGTAAAAGTAGGTAGATGGGCCATGGTTTGACCGTCCCCGATCACCCATCTATGCTAAGGTATGCATGTGCCAAGACAAAAATGAAATGGCATGTCGCTTTCGGCAGGTGGTACTGCCACTGAATCACACCCATTCAAATGAATGGGGCCATGCTCCAACCACATGCAATGCAAGTGTTTGTGACGCACTGGGTCAGCATTTCGAGGGTTAAAGCAGGCGGTAAGGAGGAGACCTATGGCCTCCTCGCCGCTTGCCCTCAGAAAACAAACGCCACTGCGGTTCGCCTTTCAGAGAGGCCACGGTGTAGCCGATAAACCCTACAGGTAATTTTTGGGTTGTAGATACCGCTTTGTATCCCCCGTGACAGGCTTGTCAAATTTTTGTAGGAAGAGCTCATTGGAGGTCGGTTCCTATTCATGCAAGTACAACCCCAGTACTACATCTCCCAAGAGTTCCTTCAGCTAATTTACTACAGGAGTTAAGAACCTTCAAACTATACTAAATGTGTGCCGTTAATTATCCAATCACATGACAGGCAACTTCCCATTCAACTACCAAGATCACGGACAGATGAAAAAAAGTGAACACAAACTTTCAAAAAAGCCAATAGTCTTGGAATTCTTGTGTGAATCAGGCGCAGGGTGTGGTCATGCTCTTGGGAGTCGAGGCCACAGCATTGTTTGCTGGGGAATTAATAAATGTATTAATATGTAGATCGGACAGAGGGGCGGGGATAAGAAGTGCTGGAGTCTACCAGGCGGGGCTGACAACACTGCTAGGGATTTCAGAGCAGCATAGGCTGTGTGTTGTCAGCTGAAACAGGAAGTTAGGTGCTCCCTGGATTTCTGGCAGATCAGCAGATACTTCTCTGGACTTGCACCATTGAAACATGGGGAAATGTTCATATAGCAGAAGATACACTATATTCCCAAAAGTATTGGGCCCATGGGTGGACTGACCATTCGAGCACTCAGGCCCTGGGTCAGTAGGGGGCCCCATGAAATGCTCCTGGTACCTTTTTTATAGGCTTGAGTGTGGGCAAGGACAAAGGGGCCCCATGATCCCCTATTACCCAGGGGCCCCATGAGTTATCAGTCCGCCCCTGATTGGGCCGCCTGCCTTTCCACACACATGACCTTTAATGGCCCCCCAGTCTTAGTCCGCAGGTTCAATATTGAGTTGGCCCCGCCCTTTCCACATACATGGACTTTAATGACCTCCCAGTCTTAGTCTGTAGGGTTCAATATTGAGTTGGCCCCACCCTTTGCAGCTATAACAGCTTCAACTCTTCTGGGAAGGCCGTCCACAAGGTTTAGGAGGGTGTCTATGGGAAGGTTGGACCATTCTTCCAGAAGCACATTTGTCAGGTCAGGCACTGATGTCGGGGGAGGAGGCCTGGCTCGCAGTCTTCGCTCTAATTCATCCCAAAGGTGTTCTATGGGGTTGAGGTCAGGACTCTGTGCAGGACAGTCAAGTTCCTCCACCCCAAACTGGCTCCTCCATGTCTTTATGGACCTTGCTTTGTGCACAATCATGTTGGAAAAGGAAGGGCCATCCCCAAACTCTTCCCTCAAAGCTGGGAACATGAAATTGTCCAAAATGTTGCCTTAAGAGTTCCCTTCACTGGAACTAGGGGGCCAAACCCAACCCCTGAGAAACAACCCCACACCATAATCCCCCCTCCACCAAACTTTACACTTGGCACAATGCAGTCAGGCAAGTACCGTTCTACTGGCAACTGCCAAACCCAGATATGTCCATCGGATTGCCAGACAGAGAAGCGTGATTGGTCACTCCAGAGAACACGTCTCCTCTGCTCTAGAGTCCAGTGGCGGCGTGCTTTACACCACGGCATCCGACGCTTTGCATTGCACTTGGTGATGGAAGGCTTGGATGCAGCTGCTCGGCCATGGAAACCCATTCCATGAAGCTCTCTACGCACTGTTGTTGGGCTCATCTGAAGGTCACACCAAGTTTGGAGGTCTTTAGCTATTGACTCTGCAGACAGTTGGCGACTTCTGCGCACTGTGCGCTTCAGCATGCGCTGACCCCGCCCTGTCATGTGACGTGGCCTACCACTTGGTGGCTGTTGTTCCCAGTTGCTTCCACTTTGTTATAATCCCACTAACAGTTGAGCGTGGAATATTTAGTAGCCAGGAAATGTCACGGATGGACTTATTGCCCAGGTGGCCACCTATCACGGGACCACGCTTGGAGTCACTGAGCTCCTGAGAGCGACCCATTCTTTCACCAATGTTTGTAGAAGCAGTCTGCATGCCTAGGGGCTTGATTGTATACACCTGTGTCCATGGAGGGGATTGGAACACCTGAATCACATGATTTGGAGGGGATTGGAACACCTGAATCACATGATTTGGAGGGGATTGGAACACCTGAATCACATGATTTGGAGGGGATTGGAACACCTGAATCACATGATATGGAGGGGATTGGAACACCTGAATCACATGATTTGGCGAGGATTGGAACACCTGAATCACATGATTTGGAGGGGATTGGAACACCTGAATCACATGATTTGGAGGGGATTGGAACACCTGAATCACATGATTTGGAAGGTGGGCCCAAAACTTTTAGCAATAAAGTGTATATTGATTAGGCGTTTTTATTCTGGCCAGACATACACTTTAACCCCTTCGGCAAAAAGGTGGGCTTTAACACCAAAACGCCACACATATGTGTCAGTGGGTGGTCAGCTCTCAGTCCGGGGTTAAAATTGGTAGGCAGCGGGACTGCCATCCAGTCATGTGACCACTGTAACAGCAGTCACATGATTGGCAATCACTCCCACCCCTCCAAGCAATTGGGGTGGACAGGAAGAGGTTAGCTACCAATCACCCAGCATCATTTCTATGCGGCAGCTGGTAGACTGGGATTTGAAACACATTTCTAGAGCAGCCTTAGGCTGGCCATACATTATACAATTTTCTTGAGATTTTTGGTTTAGATTTACCAAAAACCATATAATAGGAGGTCAAAACTAATAACACTTTCAATTGTATCCAATCAGGCGGGCCCTCGCACTGCATAGTTGAAGGTGGCTCAAGGGTTAGCATTTCTGCCTGGCAGTACTTGGGTCGTTGGTTCGAATCCCAGCCATGGCACCTCCTGCCTGGAGTTTGCATGTTTTCCCTGTGCCTGCGTGGGTTTCCTCCGGTTTCCTCCCACACTCTAAATACATGCTGGTAGGTGAATTGGCTCCTGTCTAAATTGTCCCTAGTATATGTATGTATGAATGTGAGTTAGGGACCTTAGATTGTACGCCCCTTGAGGGTTGGGGGACCTTAGATTGTACGCCCCTTGAGGGGTGGGGGACCTTAGATCGTACGCCCCTTGAGGGGTGGGGGACCTTAGATCGTACGCCCCTTGAGGGGTGGGGGACCTTAGATCGTACGCCCCTTGAGGGGTGGGGGACCTTAGATCGTACGCCCCTTGAGGGGTGGGGGACCTTAGATCGTACGCCCCTTGAGGGTGGGGGACCTTAGATTGTACGCCCCTTGAGGGTTAGGGACCTTAGATTGTACGCCCCTTGAGGGTTAGGGACCTTAGATTGTACGCCCCTTGAGGGTTAGGGACCTTAGATTGTACGCCCCTTGAGGATTAGGGACTGATGTGAATGTACAATATATATGTAAATTGATGGTGCTATATAAGTACCTGAAATAAATCTAAAGGAAATTGGACAGAAAATTGTATAGTGTATGGCCAGCCCTACCCATTCACATATATGCATTTTATGCTTTCTCCAGTGCGTTTTTTTTTTCTGGTCTTTTTTTCTTTGTTAGTCTGGGTTCACATATATGCGGTGCAGTACATCGCATGCCATTTGTGTGCGGTGCGATCGGAGCTGTACATTTTGTATGGCTCTAATCACACCAAAAAGGTGCAGGACCTTTTTTTGGGTCCGCACTAGAATCAGATTGAATGGGTATTCACACCTATGCGATCTGATTCTGCACACCGCACCACGTTTTTCAGACCATTTTCAGGGTGTTAACGTGAAATACACACCCGCAGCGGTTGGCATGAACGGGGTGCGATTCTAATGCGAATTTGCTGCGAATTCCGCACCGCCTCAGTGTGAACCTGGGCTTATAGTGGAATTTTTGTTTGTTGCTGGGCAGAATAAAGATGCACTACCACACATTTTAACAGAATGCTATTGTAGCAAAAACGCTGCTTTTTAAAATAAAAAAAAAAGGTTCCTGACCCTTCCCAAAAACGCAGCGGCTCAAAACCGCATCGATGTGAACGTGTTTCATAGGGAACCATGTTAACCCCTTCACGCCAGAGCCTCCCAGCCCTTTAACAGTTTCAGAAGCCAGGACAGGTGCGGTTTAGGGTCATGTGACCGCCGTGACATGATCTGGAAAGGTCCCGATCGAAAGAGGAGATCGGGACCTTTCCGTGAGTACCGGACATGTGGCCTGGGAGGGCGCGCGCTCTC
>NW_028320812.1:0-33818 GCF_062004578.1 Staurois parvus
ATAATGAAGTGGTGATTCATAGGAGGCGCCATGTTCCCTGATATCTCCAGGTCTGGGGGGAGTCGGGGGTTGTGTGATAACAAGGAGACAATATCATGTGATGGTGATAAAGGGCGTCGTGTCGGTTCAAATTGCCTATTCTAATTAGATTCTGAATAATTAATTCTTCTTATTAATCAGTTTATTTATAGTTGATACATTGTCTCCTGCGCCCCCTAACGAGAGCGTGGTTCAGTCGTTTTTCGAAAGCCCAACTCCAGGCTGGGTTTTGGGTGGAGTGTAGAGCTTTCATTAGAATGAAGTGATGGAACGGTCTTCTCAGTGGGGGGGGGGGGGGGGCAACAAGGCGAATCGGTTCCTTCCAATCCAAAATGAAACAATACAATCCCTCAATTATTATTCTACACTCTGTGGCCAAACGTTGGACATCTGACCTCCCATCTCTATCAGTGATGAGCCAAATGTGTCTGGGTTGTGTTTGGGGAACGTTCGGTGGACATGACTAAGCCTTGGTTCATGCGTGTGCGGGTGCGCTCCTCTTACGTGAGCTCTCACGAGTCGTGTGGAGAGCAACCTATTCATCTGGAATGGATTTTGAGGGGGAACCCCATGCAAGAAAAAAAGCACGAGATTCCCCCCAAAATATCCACACCAGACCCTTTTAGGTGCATTCTCATACGTCGTGTGTAGAGCAACCTGTTCATCTGGAGTGGATTGTGAGGGGGAACCCCATGTGATAAAATACCACCAAAAAAAGCTCAATTCGTGGGAAAAAAAGGACGTAAATTTGATTTGGGTGCGGCGTTGCATGACCACGCAATTGTCAGTTAAAGTAACGCAGCGCCGTCGCAAAAGATGGCCCGGTTGGCAAGGGGGGGGGGGGGTAAATCCTCTGGAGGGCAAGGGGGGGGGGGGTAAATCCTCTGGAGGGTGAGGAAGGGGAATCTTCTGGAGGGGGAGGGGTTAATGTAACTACTTCAGGCCTAAATTTGGAGCATTATTTCCCTAATTGTGCTTATAAAAGTCTTCCTTTCCTGCGGCTCTCTCTGCTCTCGTCGATAAAATAATATCCCCGTGTACGGAAAGGTTTCTTCACAGTAAGAGCTGTGAGAATGTAGAATAGACTCCCTCCAGAGGTGGGTGTGGCCAGCTCAGTGGATTGCTGTAGGAAAGTCCTGGATTCTTTCTTGGATACACAGAATATAACTGGATATAACATTTATAGGGGAAGGTGATCCCGGGAATATCCGATTATTGATCCCGGGAATATCCGATTATTGATCCCGGGAATATCCGATTATTGATCCAGGGAATATCCGATTATTGATCCAGGGAATATCCGATTATTGATCCAGGGAATATCCGATTATTGATCCCGGGAATATCCGATTATTGATCCCGGGAATATCCGATTATTGATCCCGGGAATATCCGATTATTGATCCCGGGAATATGCGATTATTGATCCCGGGAATATGCGATTATTGATCCCGGGAATATCCGATTGCCTCTCGGGGGATCAGGAAGGAATGTTTTCCCTGCAGGAGGAGATTGGATCGTACTTTGCTGGGTTTTTGCCTTCCTCTGGATCAACTGTGGGTGGAGGATTATAACTTTTTTTTTTCCTATGGTTGAACTGGATGGACTTTTGTCTTTTTTCAGCCAGACTAACTATGTAACTATATAACTATGTAACTATATAACTATGTAACGATATAACTATGTAACGATATAACTATGTAACTATGTAACGATATAACTATGTAACTATATAACTATATAATGATATAACGATATAACTATGTAACGATGTAACGATATAACTATGTAACGATGTAACGATATAACTATGTAACGATATAACTATGTAACGATATAACTATGTAATGATATAACGATATAACTATGTAACGATGTAACTATGTAACTATGTAACTATGTAACTATGTAACTATGTAACGATGTAACTATGTAACTATGTAACGATGTAACTATGTAACGATGTAACGATGTAACTATGTAACTATGTAACGATGTAACTATGTAACTATGTAACGATGTAACTATGTAACGATGTAACTATGTAACGATGTAACTATGTAACGATATAACTATGTAACGATATAACTATGTAACTATGTAACGATGTAACTATGTAACTATATAACTATGTAACTATGTAACTATATAACTATGTGACTATGTAACTATGTAACTATGTAACTATATAACTATGTAACTATATAACTATGTAACTATATAACTATGTAACAACTATATAACTATGTAACAACTATATAACTATGTAACTATATAACTATGTAACTATATAACTATATAACTATGTAACAACTATATAACTATGTAACTAAGTACAATAATTGTATCAAAGTGACAATATGTGTAACACACTCGCCGCAGTTAATAACCAGCATTTGACTTCTTTAGCGGGTTAAGCATCTGTCGAAAATCCTGCGCAGAACACAGCGGTGATAACACATTTTTTTTTTGGCTCAACTTTAAAAATGCGTTCCACTGGGAAAATCGCGCGCCATTAATTCGGGGGGATAAATGACACCGCTTCACCTCCACGTCTGACACCAAAAAAAAGAAAAGCAAAACACAATGTCTCATTTATGCGATGGGATTTCAATGACCGCCATGGCCGCCTTGAGATCGGAAATGTCAGAATGGCAATAAGTAGCAATTTCATATTAAATCCACATTTGAGGAATAATCACATCGTTTATGAATTATTTATCCGAATATTTAAAAAAAAAAAACGGATTAATTATTGAGATTCCGCTCCTGGGCGGCTGAAGAGGACGCGGCGTCCCCGCTCCGGCTGATACAAATACATGGGATGTTTTCCTAATTTGGTGGTGGAAGGGAATATCTCACCGCTATGTTGGCTGGTGGAGAATATGGCGGAATTGGCGGGGAAACGGGAATAAAGGACATCGGTCGCCTTTAGAGGGTAAGGTGTCAGTGGCAGTTTTCAGAGTTCAGGAAAACGCCGGTTTGACATGAAAACTTTGCATTTTAGGAGACTCTGGGGACTTGGCCAGCCTGCTGAGTAGTGATGGGCAGAACACCCCCCCCCCCCATTCGGTTCATAATCGAACATCCGAACCCACAGAATGTTCGACCGCAAACTTGGAACACGAGCAATTTACTGAGTGGTATCTTATGCAGTATGTGGTGAGATCCCGCTCAGTGACTACAATCCACTGGGAGTTCTATGATGAAGTCACGCAGTATTTTAGTAGTGAGACATTCATTCATGTTCCTGGTGTCAGTGGGGCTCCTGGTGTCAGTGGGATTCCTGGTGTCAGTGGGATTCCTGGTGTCAGTGGGATTCCTGGTGTCAGTGGGATTCCTGGTGTCAGTGAGGCTCCTGGCGTCAGTGGGATTCCTGGCGTCAGTGGGATTCCTGGCGTCAGTGGGGCTCCTGGCGTCAGTGGGGCTCCTGGTGTCAGTGGGGCTCCTGGTGTCAGTGGGGCTCCTGGTGTCAGTGGGGCTCCTGGTGTCAGTGGGGCTCCTGGTGTCAGTGGGGCTCCTGGTGTCAGTGGGATTCCTGGCGTCAGTGGGGCTCCTGGTGTCAGTGGAGATCATGGTGTCAGTGGGGCTCCTGGTGTCAGTGGGGCTCCTGGTGTCAGTGGGATTCCTGGCGTCAGTGGGGCTCCTGGTGTCAGTGGAGATCATGGTGTCAGTGGGGCTCCTGGTGTCAGTGGGGCTCCTGGTGTCAGTGGGATTCCTGGCGTCAGTGGGGCTCCTGGTGTCAGTGGAGATCATGGTGTCAGTGGGGCTCCTGGTGTCAGTGGGATTCCTGGCGTCAGTGGGGCTCCTGGTGTCAGTGGGGCTCCTGGTGTCAGTGGGGCTCCTGGTGTCAGTGTGGTTACCCACTGACAGCTGAATGAAGAAAGAATTGTCAGCATTGCCCAACAATTAAAACTTAAAAAAAAACTGACATGGGGTCCCCCCCATCCATACCAAGCCCTGTGGGTCTGGTAAGGATTTTGAGGGGAACCCCCACGCCAAAGTGTGAAAAAAAAAATGGCATGAGGGTCCCTCCAAAATCCATACCAGACCCTTATCTGAGCATGCTGCCCAGGTCAGGAAAGGGGGGGAATGAGTGAGTGCCCCCCCCCCCTCCAGAACCATACCAGGCCAAATGCCCTCAACATGAGGGAGGTGCTTTGAGACGGGGGGGCTCCGCCTCCCAAAGAACCATGTTGATGGGGACAAGGGCCTCTTCCTCACAACCCTGGTTGTGGGGGTGTGTGGGCAGGGGGCTTATTGGAATCTGAAAGCCCCATTCAACAAGGGGGCCCCCAGATCCCGCCCCCCCATGTGAATACGTATGGGGTACATGGTACCGCTACCCATTCACAAAAAAAAGTGTAGTGTGAAAAATGACCGGAGACAGTCTGTTACAAACAAAAATTTAAAGTCCCCCAATGTCAATCATGATACCCACTGCCGCTGCCGCCCTGAAAGGAAAAAAAGAAAACCACTCCACCCCCGATGCCGACTCCCGCCGTCTGACAGCTGTGCCAGGATGACAGTTCTTAAATACTGTCATGATGTCACAAGGGGCGGGGTGGGGAATTTAGATGTCATTGGTGGACAAATGAACTGTGGGGGGAAATTCTCTGCCCCATAGCTACACATATACAAAGGGGCAGAAATCTGGTGACATCATTGACCTGACATGGCCAATGGGTGATCTCTGACGACGATTCGTGATGATGAGTTTGGGTTCCGTCCATACACAAGTTCTTCCGACTTCAGAAGTTCGCTGTCATTGCTGAGCCAATGAGCTCCAGGGGGGGTCGATGGCCTTGATTAATATGGACTTGTACCCAATTAGGTCAATGCTGTCAATCATCTCCTCCTCGAAGTCGGACAACTGGGATTGAGCATTCACAAGTGTCCCTATCAATCATCTCCTCCTCGAAGTCGGACAACTGGGATTGAGCACTCACAAGTGTCCCTATCAATCATCTCCTCCTCGAAGTCGGACAACTGGGATTGAGCACTCACAAGTGTCCCTATCAATCATCTCCTCCTCGAAGTCGGACAACTGGGATTGAGCATTCACAAGTGTCCCTATCAATCATCTCCTCCTCGAAGTCGGACAACTGGGATTGAGCATTCACAAGTGTTCCTAGAGCAAGCTTGCTGTAGGGCAGCGGGGAGGAGCCAGGGTCACTGGTGGAGGACCTGAGAAGAGGAGGATCAGAGCCAGCCGGGATCAAGATCAGACCTGAGAGTATTAATCTACATATTGTGGGCTTCGAGGCTAAGTGCACCTTTGGAACATGTTACATGTTGGACCCATATTTCAAGTGTAAAATGTTCCAGCCCCCTGACCCCCACCCTCTGAGCCCCTCCTTCCAGTGGCAGTGGGTGGGGGGTTCCTCTCCTCCACAGTCGCAGAGCCCCACACGGCCGCGTCATCTATTTACAGGGATCTGTGAATGATGAAACAACAAGTCCAATCTGCCACCCCAGCAGACAGATGTGAAGTTCTCAGTGGACTGTGCGGGCACCAATGAGTGCTGACACTTCCTCTGGTCCATATGGAGTTTCGGGCAGAAAGTCGGAGGAAGTACCTGCAGGAGCCTCATATTGCACCCACCATCCACTGATCCACTGACTGTGGGAGCAATGCTGCGCAGGCTCTTGTAGGAAGACATAATAAATACACATTGAGGACACTGATGTAAAGGGGGGACTGTGATGTGAAGGGGGACTGGAGACATTGATGTAAAGGGGGGACAGTGATGTAAATGGGGGGAACATGATGTGAAGGGGGACTGGAGACATTGATGTAAAGGGGGGACAGTGATGTAAAGAGGGGGCTGTGGACACTGATGTAAAGGGGAAACTGTGAGGTAAATGGGGGGACCATGATGTGAAGGGGGGCTGGGGACATTGATGTAAAGGTGGGACTGTGATGTGGGACTGAGAACACTGATGTTAAGGGGGAACTGTGATGTAAATAGGGGGGAGAGCATGATGTGAAGGCGGACAGGGGACATTGATTCAAAGGGGGGTCTGTGATGTGAGGGGGGGCTGTGATGTGAGGGGGGTCGCTGTGATGTGAGAGGGGCTGTGATGTGAGGGGGGGCTGTGATGATGTGGGGGGCTGTGATGTGAGGGGGGGCTGTGATGTGAAGGGGGGCTGTGATGTGAAGGGGGCTGTGATGTGAGAGGGTCTGTGATGTGAGGGGGGGCTGTGATGTGAAGGGGGGCTGTGATGTGAAGGGGGCTGTGATGTGAAGGGGGCTGTGATGTGAAGGGGGCTGTGATGTGAGAGGGTCTGTGATGTGGGGGGGGGCTGTGATGTGAGGGGGGGCTGTGATGTGAGGGGGGTCTGTGATGTGAGGGGGTCTGTGATGTGAGGGGGGGCTGTGATGTGAGGGGGGGCTGTGATGTGAGGGGGGGTCTGTGATGTGAGGGGGGTCTGTGATGTGAGGGGGGCTGTGATGTGAGGGGGGTCTGTGATGTGAGGGGGGTCTGTGATGTGGGGGGGGTCTGTGATGTGAGGGGGGTCTGTGATGTGAGGGGGGTCTGTGATGTGAGGGGGGGTCTGTGATGTGAGGGGGGCTGTAATGTTAGGGGGGTCTGTGATGTGAGGGGGGTCTGTGATGTGGGGGGGCTGTGATGTGAGGGGGGTCTGTAATGTGGGGGGGCTGTGATGTTAGGGGGGTCTGTGATGTGAGGGGGGGCTGTGATGTGGGGGCGAGTCTGTGATGTGAGGGGGGGGTCTGTGATGTGAGGGGGGTCTGTGATGTGAGGGGGGCTGTGATGTGAGGGGGGTCTGTGATGTGAGGGGGGGTCTGTGATGTGAGGGGGGTCTGTGATGTGGGGGGGCTGTGATGTGAAGGGTCTCCGTCACCACACATACATGAGATTGGGGCCTCGGCTGGAGCACATTCCACATACTGGCCCCGCTCTGTGATACACAAGGAAGGTTTATTATGGTGGAAGTTTCCGGATCTTCTATAAATTGAAGTATTTTTTTCTAATATAAAACAGAACGAGTGACGGGAAATCTCAGACATTTCACATTTCTGGGTATATTTCTGGTGGTTTGCGTCTCACGTGGCGCCCCGACACTCACCTTCCACGTTGCGGCGCCAGCTATTACTTTCCATTTGGCTGGATTGGGACATTCCGGGGACATTTATTGGACGCGATAGAAGCCACTAGAACTGTAGAGGAAGGCGAGGAGTCCGAGGGGCAGAAATATTACCATGAGGGTCACACAGAGTAACACAATGAAGAGCTGAGTGACTGCCGGCTATTCCCAGAGTCCTGCAGCAGAGGCTGATCTTCCCGGAACTTGCTGAGATCAGCAGCCGCAATCGCAGAGTCAGGAGTTTTATTCCAACTTTTTATAGTTCTTGTTATGAACTGAACATTCCGGACAGACGAGGGAGGACCAGAGAGAGGACTGCAATGATTCTCTGTATCAGAGTCTCCTGTGTGGGGGGGGAAGGTTCCTGAGGGTGTGAAGACGGGATGGAGTCCCAGCCAAGGATATTATCTGGAATACATTGTATCTAAACCAACAACATGAAATCTGATCTCTGGGTACAAAAACTTCCATGGAAATATATTCCTTGATAGCCAAAAAGGATATAGATCCACTTTGTGCACCAAATGCCTCTGCAAACACAGATATTACCTTGTAAAAGTAGCAGTGACATCATTGCTGGGCTGTACTTAGCCTGTGCAGAAAGCAAAGCTGTGGGAGGGGTTCAGAAGGCCCCACCCTCTGCAGGTGGCCTGTGAAAAACTCCAGGGGGGCAGAGACAGGACACCCTGCACAGAAAGAGAGAGCAGCAGGGACTGGTCTATATTATAGGAAGCGCCAGCACAAGGACAAAGTTCCTGCACAGGAATGCTGCACAGATCTGGAGGAAATACACAAAAATTCAAAGAATAATAAATCATCTATTAGATAAATGAGCAAAACCAGCTTTTGCTGCAATATTTGGCTTCAGTCCAGAGGCGTCCCCAGCAGTACTTTGTTTCCTGGCCAGCGTCTCTCAGCCGTCTTCCACTGGATCCCAGTCATCCCGGACGAGCCCCCAGCTTGTGAATGTACAGTGAAAGGAGAAGCAGCACAGCGATTAGCTCATCTCTCTGTCACTCTGCTCTCTTCTCCTTTCAGCATGATTCAACCCACTTCCTCTGAGCCCAAGTCATCCCGGACGAGCCCCCAGCTTGTGAATGTACAGTGAAAGGAGAAGCAGCACAGCCATAAGCTCATCTCTCTGTCACTCTGCTCTCTTCTCCTTTCAGCATGATTCAACCCACTTCCTCTGAGCCCAAGTCATCCCGGACGAGCCCCCAGCTTGTGAATGTACAGTGAAAGGAGAAGCAGGACAGCGATAAGCTCATCTCTCTCTGTCACTCTGCTCTCTTCTCCTTTCAGCATGATTCAACCCACTTCCTCTGAGCCCAAGTCATCCCGGACGAGCCCCCAGCTTGTGAATGTACAGTGAAAGGAGAAGCAGCACAGCCATAAGCTCATCTCTCTGTCACTCTGCTCTCTTCTCCTTTCAGCATGATTCAACCCACTTCCTCTGAGCCCAAGTCATCTCGGACGAGCCCCCAGCTTGTGAATGTACAGTGAAAGGAGAAGCAGCACAGTGATTAGCTCATCTCTCTGTCACTCTGCTCTCTCTTGGCTCCTTGTGCTGCTTATCCCTCTCACACTCTAGCCCTGCTGTACAGGGACTGCAAGAGGCTGATAACTGGGTATATTTGGATATTTATACTGTTTCTATTTAAAATACATTAAGGCCGGGCTTAGATTGGTCTCTAAACTGCTTTTTTCCTATCCTAAAACCTATCCAGCTTTTTTCTGCTTCTCCTGTGTGCTCTCCAGCCCCTGAGCTCTTTCCTGGACCCCCTCATCCCCCATAGCTCTGCCAGGTTCTCCCCTCCCCTCTACCCCCCCATCTGTCAGGATGGAAAGCCTGGAAGGGGCTGGTAAATGTCAGGTTCCCCCCTCCCTACCAGCTACTGCAGGGGACCTGTCAGGATGGAAAGCAGGGAAGGGGCTGGTAAATGTCAGGTTCCCCCTTCCCCGCCGGCTGCTGCGGGGACCTGTCAGGATGGAAGGCAGGGAAGGGGCTGGTAAATGTCAGGTTCCCCCCTCCCTACCAGCTACTGCAGGGGACCTGTCAGGATGGAAAGCAGGGAAAGGGCTGGTAAATGTCAGGTTCCCCCTTCCCCGCCGGCTGCTGCGGGGACCTGTCAGGATGGAAGGCAGGGAAGGGGCTGGTAAATGTCAGGTTCCCCCTTCCCCGCCAGCTGCTGCGGGGACCTGTCAGGATGGAAGGCAGGGAAGGGGCTGGTAAATGTCAGGTTCCCCCTTCCCCGCCAGCTGCTGCGGGGACCTGTCAGGATGGAGAGCAGGGAAGGGGCTGGTAAATGTCAGGTTCCCCCTTCCCCGTCGGCTGCTGCGGGGGGATCTGTCAGGATGGAAAGCAGGGAAGGGGCTGGTAAATGTCAGGTTCCTCCCTCCCTGCTGGCTGCTGCGGGGGATCTGTTAGGATGGAAAGCAGGGAAGGGGCACATGACACATTTAGCAGCCCCTTCCTTTTCTGAATGGGTCAGTGATCCGTAGTGATCACTGATCCATAACTGAGGCATAGTAAACTGTTTACTATGTTTCAGTTTGTGAATGGAGGGGAAACTGTACAGAACTATTAGAGTTCATTCATTCTGTGCAGCTGAGGCTACAGGGAAGGATATTGAGAGCTGTGTCCTCAATCTCCTTTCTCTGTCTCTGAAACATCAGAGGCCTGTTTAGACCCCTAATATCTCCCAATAGCCCCCCCAACGGGACTCCTAAAAAAAATAATAAACAAAAAAAATAACAAAGATAAAAAAACTACTGAAACCAGTCGTGGAACTACCAGAGTCACAAAGGTTGCAGTTGTGATTGGGCCCTGGCGTTCTGCCACTAGGCTTGGTGGGAAGGGCCCCAGCCGAAGGTCAGGGGGGCCCTTCATGGATTCTTGCACCAGTTCTCTGAGGGTTCCGGTTACACCACTGCTCCGGTCTAAGCCCCCCGCTTCTCTGAAATGTGATCCATGTTTGAGAGGTCTTTGCCAGGCATCGAGGAGGCAATTTGACACCTCTTCAGTTTTGACCCCATAACTTCTGCACTAATGCGCCTTAACCATGCGCATTGCATGCGGCTGCAGGACGGCTGCAGGACGGCTGCAGGGCGGCTGCAGGACGGTTGCAGGACTTCCTCATTTGCTGGAGTGGGCCGCATTCTGTAGGCTTGTTGCCTGCCAAATGCCACAAGTTGGATCATTTTTGCAGCAGCCAAAAGGCGAAGCACAGAGACTGTGGCGGGTGAAAACCCCAGGCGATGCCTTTGAAGCTTAAGTAGGGGAGGTTGGGGCACTAAAAGTGCAGTTCAACCACGTGTTTTTAAGGCCCGCCTCAACCACAGGTCTAAACAATCCCTTAAGGATGTATTATTTCCAAGACCTTTTTTCAGCGGGAACGCGGGGAACGCAGTTCCGGCACCTCCAGCACTGAATATATCTAATGGCAAAGGGGTGCTGGAGGGTCTATTAATGCTGGGTGGTCTATTGTTGCTGGAGGGGATCTATTTTTGCATGGTGGTCTATTGTTGCTGCCGAAGTCTATTGTTGGTTGTGGGGGGTCTATTGTTGCTGGGGGTGTATTTTTCTAGGAGGGGGTCAATTGTTGCTGGAAGAGATCTACTGTTGAAGGGGGGTCTACTGTTGCTGGCTGCTGGGGGTTTATTGTTGCTGGAAGGCATACATTTGTGTGGCTGTTTATTGATTCTGGGGAGATCTATTGTTGCTGGTGGGGGATTAATTGTTGCTAGGGGGGTTGACATTTGTTGCTGGAAGGGATCTAGGGATCTACTGCTGAGTTACAGGTCTATTATTGCTGGCTGCTGGGAAATCTGTTGTTGCTGTCAGGGATCTATTGTTGCCAGGGGGTGTAAATTGTTGCTGGAAGACATACATTTTGTGTGGTAATTTATTTTTGCTGGGGAGATTTGTTGTTGCGGGTGGGGGATGTATTGTTGCTGGGGGGGTGTAAATTGTTGCTGGAAGGAATCTAGGGATCTACTGTTGAGTTAGAGGTCTATTGTTGCTGGCTGCTGGAGAGTCTATTGATGCTGACTGCTGGGAAATTGTTGTTGCTGCTGGGGGTCTGTTATTGCTGGGGTCCATTGTTGCTGGGGGTGGAATCTATTGTTGCTAGGGAGGGTTTATTGATGCTGGCTTAATGATGCTTTTCTGGTCATCATTAACAAATTCCATACAAATTACTTAGCACCATAAAATGATACTTGGCTCTGTATTCTCTAAAAGGGGCGGTACTGGGAGGTTGGTAGGGGGTGGAACCAAGGGACGGTGCGCGGAGGTGAGTAGGAGGTGGAACCAAAGGACGGTGCGCGGAGGTGAGTAGGAGGTGGAACCAAGGGACGGTGCGCGGAGGTGAGTAGGAGGTGGAACCAAGGAACGGTGAGCGGAGGCGGGTAGGAGGTGGAACCAAGGGACGGTGCGCGGAGGCGAGTAGGAGGTGGAACCAAGGAACAGTGCGCGGAGGAGGGTAGGAGGTGGAACCAAGGGACGGTGCGCGGAGGCGGGTAGGAGGTGGAACCAAGGGACGGTGAGCGGAGGCGGGTAGGAGGTGGAACCAAGGGACGGTGCGCGGAGGAGGGTAGGAGGTGGAACCAAGGGACGGTGCGCGGAGGAGGGTAGGAGGTGGAACCAAGGGACGGTGCGCGGAGGCGGGTAGGAGGTGGAACCAAGGGACGGTGAGCGGAGGCGGGTAGGAGGTGGAACCAAGGGACGGTGCGCGGAGGCGGGTAGGAGGTGGAACCAAGGGACGGTGCGCGGAGGAGGGTAGGAGGTGGAACCAAGGGACGGTGCGCGGAGGCGGGTAGGAGGTGGAACCAAGGGACGGTGAGCGGAGGCGGGTAGGAGGTGGAACCAAGGGACGGTGAGCGGAGGAGGGTAGGAGGTGGAACCAAGGGACGGTGCGCGGAGGCGGGTAGGAGGTGGAACCAAGGGACGGTGAGCGGAGGAGGGTAGGAGGTGGAACCAAGGGACGGTGCGCGGAGGCGGGTAGGAGGTGGAACCAAGGGACGGTGAGCGGAGGCGGGTAGGAGGTGGAACCAAGGGACGGTGAGCGGAGGCGAGTAGGAGGTGGAACCAAGGAACGGTGCGCGGAGGAGGGTAGGAGGTGGAACCAAGGGACGGTGCGCGGAGGCGGGTAGGAGGTGGAACCAAGGGACGGTGAGCGGAGGCGGGTAGGAGGTGGAACCAAGGGACGGTGAGCGGAGGCGGGTAGGAGGTGGAACCAAGGGACGGTGAGCGGAGGCGGGTAGGAGGTGGAACCAAGGGACGGTGAGCGGAGGCGGGTAGGAGGTGGAACCAAGGGACGGTGAGCGGAGGCGGGTAGGAGGTGGAACCAAGGGACGGTGAGCGGAGGCGGGTAGGAGGTGGAACCAAGGGACGGTGAGCGGAGGCGGGTAGGAGGTGGAACCAAGGGACGGTGAGCGGAGGCGGGTAGGAGGTGGAACCAAGGGACGGTGTGCGGAGGCGGGTAGGAGGTGGAACCAAGGGACGGTGAGCGGAGGCGGGTAGGAGGTGGAACCAAGGGACGGTGAGCGGAGGCGGGTAGGAGGTGCAACCAAGGGACGGTGAGCGGAGGCGGGTAGGAGGTGCAACCAAGGGACGGTGAGCGGAGGCGGGTAGGAGGTGGAACCAAGGGACGGTGAGCGGAGGCGGGTAGGAGGTGGAACCAAGGGACGGTGAGCGGAGGCGGGTAGGAGGTGGAACCAAGGGACGGTGAGCGGAGGCGGGTAGGAGGTGGAACCAAGGGACGGTGAGCGGAGGCGGGTAGGAGGTGGAACCAAGGGACGGTGAGCGGAGGCGGGTAGGAGGTGGAACCAAGGGACGGTGAGCGGAGGCGGGTAGGAGGTGGAACCAAGGGACGGTGAGCGGAGGCGGGTAGGAGGTGCAACCAAGGGACGGTGAGCGGAGGCGGGTAGGAGGTGGAACCAAGGGACGGTGAGCGGAGGCGGGTAGGAGGTGGAACCAAGGGACGGTGCGCGGAGGCGGGTAGGAGGTGGAACCAAGGGACGGTGAGCGGAGGCGGGTAGGAGGTGGAACCAAGGGACGGTGAGCGGAGGCGGGTAGGGGGTGGAACCAAGGGACGGTGAGCGGAGGCGGGTAGGGGGTGGAACCAAGGGACGGTGAGCGGAGGCGGGTAGGGGGTGGAACCAAGGGACGGTGAGCGGAGGCGGGTAGGGGGTGGAACCAAGGGACGGTGAGCGGAGGCGGGTAGGGGGTGGAACCAAGGGACGGTGAGCGGAGGCGGGTAGGGGGTGGAACCAAGGGAGGGTGCGCGGAGACCGATCACATGATCATACAATACACACGGAGACCGATCACATGATCATACAATACACACGGAGACCGATCACATGATCATACAATACACACGGAGACCGATCACATGATCATACAATACACACGGAGACCGATCACATGATCATACAATACACACGGAGACCGATCACATGATCATACAATACACACGGAGACCGATCACATGATCATACAATACACACGGAGACCGATCACATGATCATACAATACACACGGAGACTGATCACATGATCATACAATACACACGGAGACCGATCACATGATCATACAATACACACGGAGACCGATCACATGATCATACAATACACACGGAGACTGATCACATGATCATACAATACACACGGAGACCGATCACATGATCGTACAATACACACGGAGACTGATCACATGATCATACAATACACACGGAGACTGATCACATGATCATATGCAAACGCAGCTATATACAGAAATAGACTTCACACTCTACACAGTAAGTTAATTAGATTAGTTAGCTGGGTGATCCAAACAATAGGTGAATGGGAATCCATACATACTTAGACAATGGTTGGATGAATTAGGATCTCACTACAGAGCAGACAGTCCATTTCCTACACTGGAGTAGAGGAGAGCCCGGCGTGATCAGCTTCAATTTACATGTCTAGTTCAGAATCAACAACCAGGAATAGTCTTCATATGGCTGATAAATATTACCGTCTCATCTGAAGTCATTCCAACCACATTCTCCATCAGTCACCCTGTGCCCCTAAGAGACATAATATGGATATTGGGATCTGAGACAGGGGTCTCCCAACCTCTGCAAAGTAAGCAGGGTTCCATGAGCCCCCCACCCAAAGTGACTCCCATCACAAGGTGGAACCAAAGGACGGTGCTCGGAGGTGGGTAGGAGGTGGAGCCAAGGGATGGTACTTAGAGGTGGGTAGGAGGTGGAACCAAGAGACGGTGCTTGGAAGTGGGTAGGTGGTGGAACCAAGGAATGGTGCTCAGAAGTGGGTAGGGGGTGAAATCAAGGGACGGTGCTTGGAGGTGAGTAGGAGGTGGTACCAAGGAACAGTGCTTGGAGGTGGGTAGGAGGTGGAACCAAGGGATGGTACTCAGAGGTGGGTAGGAGGTGGAACCAAGGAACGGTTCTCAGAGGTGGTAGGAGGTGGAACCAAGGGATGTGCATGAAGGTGGGTAGGAGGTGGAACCAAGGGATGGTACTTGGAGGTAGGTAGGAGGTGGAATCAAGGGACGGTGTGCATAGGTGGGTAGGAGGTGGAACCAAGGAATGGTGTTCAGAGGTGGGTAGGAGGTGGGACCAAGGGATGGTACTCAGAGGTGGGTAGGATGTGGAACCAAGGAACGGTTCTCAGAGATGGGTAGGAGGTGGAACCAAGGGATGTGCATGAAGGTGGGTAGGAGGTGGAACCAAGGAATGGTGTTCAGAGGTGGGTAGGAGGTGGGACCAAGGGACGGTACTCAGAGGTGGGTAGGATGTGGAACCAAGGAACGGTTCTCAGAGGTGGGTAGGAGGTGGAACCAAGGGATGGTACTTGGAGGTAGGTAGAAGGTGGAATCAAGGGACGGTGTGCATAGGTGGGTAGGAGGTGGAACCAAGGGACAGTGTGTATAGGTGGGTAGGGTGTGGAATCAAGGGACGGTGTGCATAGGTGGGTAGGAGGTGGAATCAAGGGACGGTGTGCATAGGTGGGTAGGAGGTGGAACCAAGGGATGGTGCTCGGAGATGGGTAGGAGGTGGAGACAAGAAGTGACTCAGAATAAGGGGAGTTCCTGCACCTATACTTTGAAAAAAAGAGCCGTGGTTATTTCAGTTGTATCTTTTACATCTGCCCGGAGTTCAGCTTTAAGTCATCGTTCGGTGTGAGGTCTCGGAGCACATAAACAACCATTTAATATTCACCAAACCAGATTAAAAGGGGAACAAATGTATTAGTATACATACTTGTATTTAAATCCCCGCCAGCGGTTACGTCCGATATTCCTTGCAGAAAAGATATCAATTAAGCGTCATGTTTTCGGCAGTTTCTCATAAAAGAAACCAATAACCAGCAAGTCCCGAGTTTTCATAATCTCCCTTCTCATCCTCTCCCCCCCTCCCTCCCTCTCCCTCTCTCTCTCCCTCGCTCTCTCTCCCTTCCACCTTCTCTCTCCCTTCCACCCTCTCTCTCCCTCCCTCTCTCTCCCTTCCACCCTCTCTCTCCCTCCCTCTCTCCCCCTTCCACCCTCTCTCTCCCTCCCTCTCTCCCCCTTCCACCCTCTCTCTCCCTCCCTCTCTCCCCCTTCCACCCTCTCTCTCCCTCGCTCTCTTTCCCTTCCACCCTCTCTCTCCCTTCCACCCTCTCTCTCCCTCCCTCTCTCCTCCTTCCATCCTCTCTCTCCCTCGCTCTCTCTCCCTTCCACCCTCTCTCTCACTCTCTGCCTTCCATCCTCTCCCTCCCTCCCTCTCGCGCTCTCCCTTCCACCCCCCCCTCTCTCTCTCCCTCTCTCTCTTTCTCTCGCTCTCCCCTCTCTCTCTCTTTCTCTCGCTCTCTCCCTCCCCCCTCTCTCCCTCCCTCTCTCTCTTTCTCTCTCGTTCTCTCTCTCTCTCTCTTTGCCAGCGGCACAATTATGTGATGATCAAGGTATACAGTTACTCTGTGAAACGGGCAACCTGAAGTATTTTTATATCATTTCCCAGAATCAGATGAATGACTGGAGTCTGCCGGATCTGCCGCTGGGTAGTGGAAACATTGCCATATATTACGGGGCCGGATAAAGGAAAAAAATGGAGTTTGACTGCCGCGCCATTCCGATTTCTGGGGTGTGAAGGGGAGACGCCGGCCAGAATCGCTGGAGCTGATCGGAACTGATAAGAACGGAAAAGATTTCAATTAACCCGCTTTGATGGTTCTGGAGATTGATAATCCTGTTTTATAGTAAAATTTAAACCCTTACAGGATTGCTCCGGGCAAATATATAAATTCACCTTTTACTTCACTCTCCAGGAAACATTTTTATCATTTTGGCTGCTATAGTCTCCTAAATCTGTGTTTAGATGTGACTCCCTCAGAATAGCTGAAAGATGTTATAAGGCTTGTATTTAAAGCAGAGTTCCACCCAAAAGTGGAAGCTTCACTTTCTGCCTCCTCCCCCCTTCCACATTTGGCACCTTTTTGGGGGGGAGCGGGTATCTGGTTTTGACAGTTACCCTCTCCCACGTCCGGCTCATTCCTTCCAAGGTCCCAGAGAACTGCAGCCCATTCAGAATGTGCGCCGGTTTCCCTTATTCAAGATGGCGGCGCCAGCACTCGACAGCCGACTGAAGAATCAGCTCAGGGTGAGGACACCAGGTAAGTTGGGGGGGAGGTGGGCTGGAACTCTGCTTTAAAGCTGATCGGCACGAAGGAAGGGTACTTAAGTAAGTGGACCTCTGCCTGGATCTGACTACTCTCCTGTCCGCAGGATGCCCACAACCTCCACCTGGACCTGACTATGCTCTTGCCTGCCATCTACACATGGCCTCTGCCTGGACTTGACTACTATCTTTCCTGCAGTCTGCCCATGGTCTCTGTCTAGACCTGACTCCTTTCTTGCCTGCCATCTACCCATGGCCTTTGCCTTGACCTGACAACTTTTTTGCCAGCCTCCCATCCAAAACCTCTGCCCGAACCTGACTACTCCCTTGTCTGCAGCCTGCCCATGGGCTCTACCTTGGCCTAACTACTTCCTTGCCTTCCGCCTGCTCTCAACCTCTGCCTGGATCTGACTATTCTACTGCCTGCAGGATGTCCATGACCTCTGCCTGGACCTGACTATGCTCTTGCCTGCCATCTACCCATGGCCTCTGCCTGGACCTGACTACTATCTTTCCTGCAGTCTGTCCATGGTCTCTGTCTGGACCTGACTCCTCTCTTGCCTGCCATCTACCCATGACCTCTGTCTGGACCTGACTCCTCTCTTGCCTGCCATCTACCCATGGCCTCTGCCTGGACCTGACTATGCTCTTGCCTGCCATCTACCCATGGCCTCTGCCTGGACCTGACTACTATCTTTCCTGCAGTCTGTCCATGGTCTCTGTCTGGACCTGACTCCTCTCTTGCCTGCCATCTACCCATGGCCTCTGCCTGGACCTGGATACTTTATTGCCTGCTGCCTGTCCATGAGCCCTGCCTGGACTTGACTACTATCTTTCCTGCAGTCTGCCCATGGTCTCTACCTGGACCTGACCACTCTCTTGCTTGCCACCTGCCCTTGACCTCTGCCCACGACCTGCCCATGACTATGCTCTCTCCTGCTGTTTTCCCATAATCTCTGCCTGGACCTGACTAATCTTCTGCTTAGAATTTGAGCTTGCAAAAAAGAAAACCAGCCCTGCTAGGGTTTCCAGCCCATCTCCATCATCAGGAGCTCTGCTGAACATGTCAGGTAGACTCTGCACCTCAGCTGAGCCCATGTTACCTGCCAGGGGCTGCCAATAAAGTATCCTTCTGGTCCAGAGCGGCCATTCAGTACAACAGGGGTGTGTGTGGTGCTGGGTTTACTATAATGGCATCATTGGCCTGTGCCTAGGCAACCCTTTCCCCTTCCCTCTGACCACCTCTAGACATTTGTTGCCACATCAAGCGAGATAACTGTAGGAGGAAAGAGATGCAGGAGATGAGAAGAGAAGACAAGTTCCATAGAACTACCTTTCCTTTCTATGTGCTGTTCTGTACAGATGAAAAGTAGCTATGCTTAATATGCAGACTCCATGCAGCCTGCAATAGTTCATTCTAGCTTCAGTTTTTACTACAATGAAGTGTATGCGTGCCGTGTGTAACGATTGACTTTGAACCATCACAATTTGCTTGTAATTGCTTAGCATGGCAGCTTAGGTGTTTGCAGTGCACTCCTGCCCTAATCAATAAAAGCTCAAGAAGGCTGCTGGATATGAAGCCTGAGCTGATCAACACGCCTTGGATCGAGTTCTGTCGGACTCTGACTATGGATTGCCTATGTTTATCCTGGTCTGTAGCCTGTTATCTCTTGGCTATTGTCAGTCGGCACTCCCTCTGCCTGTCTGGAATCGGCAGAAGACTTCTCCAACCAATTGTATTCACTGCTAACTGCCACTATCTGCTGTTTGCTATCAACCGTCTGAAAACCTGCAACATGTTGCACCATTCCTGAATGTTAATTGGTGGTTGCCCTGGTGACAAAATGTGTCCACTAAACTCCGTGGCACTGTCTGTGTGCAATGCTGTGCTCTGTGCCACATGTAGTCCGAACGTGTAAGAACGCATGTCCATGTGTGTGCTGAAAACTTCATTTCATTCTATACGCATAGTGCCCACTGCCATACCCCCCGCACTCCTCTCCGGTACATACCGATCACTGTCATACCCCCCGCACTCCTCTCCGGTACATACCGATCACTGTCATACCTCCACACTCCTCTCCTGTACATACCGATCACTGTCATACCTCCACAACCCTCTCCTTTACATACCGATCACTGTCATACCTCCACACCCCTCTCCTGTACATACCGATCACTGTCATACCTCCACACTCCTCTCCTGTACATACCGATCACTGTCATACCTCCACAACCCTCTCCTTTACATACCGATCACTGTCATACCTCCAAAGCCCTCTCCTTTACATACTGATCACTGTCATACCTCCACAACCCTCTCCTTTACATACCGATCACTGTCATACCTCCACACCCCTCTCCTGTACATACCGATCACTGTCATACCCCCACACTCCTCTCCTGTACATACCGATCACTGTCACACCTCCACACTCCTCTCCTGTATATACCGATCACTGTCACACCCCCCACACTCCTCTCCTGTATATACCGATCACTGTCACACCCCCCACACTCCTCTCCTGTACATACCGATCACTGTCATACCTCCACACTCCTCTCCTGTACATACCGATCACTGTCACACCTCCACACTCCTCTCCTGTACATACTGATCACTGTCACACCCCCGCACTCCTCTCCTGTACATACTGATCACTGTCATACCCCCCACACCCCTCTCCTGTACATACCGATCACTGTCATACCTCCCACACTCCTCTCCTGTACATAAAAATCACTGTCATACCTCAACACTCCTCTCCTGTACATACCGATCACTGTCACACCCCCCACACTCCTCTCCTGTACATACCGATCACTGTCACACCTCCCACACTCCTCTCCTATACATACCGATCACTGTCATACCTCCACACTCCTCTCCTGTACATACCCATCACTGTTATATCCTCCACACCCCTCTCCTGTACATACCGATCACTGTCATACCTCCGTACTCCTCTCCTGTACATACTGATCACTGTCACACCTCCACACTCCTCTCCTGTACATACCGATCACTGTCATACCTCCACACTCCTCTCCTGTACATACCGATCACTATCATACCCCCCACACTCCTCTCCTGTACAAACTGATCACTGTCATACCTCCACACTTCTCTCCTGTACATACCGATCACTGTCATACCTCCACACTCCTCTCCTGTACATACCGATCACTGTCATACCTCCACACTCCTCTCCTGTACATACCGATCACTGTCATACCCCCCACACTCCTCTCCTGTACATACCGATCACTGTGATACCTCCACACTCCTCTCCTGTACATACCGATCACTGTCATACCTCCACACTCCTCTCCTGTACATACCGATCACTGTCATACCCCCCACACTCCTCTCTTGTACATACTGCCCACTGTCATACCTCCACACTCCTCTCCTGTACATACCGATCACTGTCATGCCTCCCACACTCCTCTCCTGTACATACCGATCACTGTCATACCTCCACACTCCTCTCCTATACATACCGATCACTGTCATACCTCCACACTCCTCTCCTGTACATACCGATCACTGTCATACCTCCACACTCCTCTCCTGTACATACCGATCACTGTCACACCTCCACACTCCTCTCCTGTACATACCCATCACTGTCACACCCCCCACACTCCTCTCCTGTACATACCCATCACTGTCATACCTCCACACTCCTCTCCTGTATATACCGATCACTGTCATACCTCCACACTCCTCTCCTGTACATACCGATCACTGTCATACCTCCACACTCCTCTCCTGTACATACCGATCACTGTCACACCCCCCACACTCCTCTCCTGTACATACCGATCACTGTCACACCCCCCCCACTCCTCTCCTGTACATACCGATCACTGTCACACCCCCCACACTCCTCTGCTGTACATACCGATCACTGTCACACCCCCCCCACTCCTCTCCTGTACATACCGATCACTGTCATACCCCCCACACCCCTCTCCTGTACATACCGATCACTGTCATACCTCCCACACTCCTCTCCTGTACATAACAATCACTGTCATACCTCAACACTCCTCTCCTGTACATACCAATCACTGTCACACCCCCCACACTCCTCTCCTGTACATACCGATCACTGTCACACCTCCCACACTCCTCTCCTGTACATACCGATCACTGTCACACCTCCCACACTCCTCTCCTATACATACCGATCACTGTCATACCTCCACACTCCTCTCCTGTACATACCCATCACTGTCATACCTCCACACTCCTCTCCTGTACATACCCATCACTGTCATACCTCCACACTCCTCTCCTGTATATACCGATCACTGTCATACCTCCACACTCCTCTCCTGTACATACCGATCACTGTCATACCCCCCACACCCCTCTCCTGTACATACCGATCACTGTTATACCTCCACACTCCTCTCCTGTAGATACCGATCACTGTCATACCTCCACACTCCTCTCCTGTACATACTGCCCACTATCATACCTCCACACTCCTCTCCTGTACGTACCGATCACTGTCATACCTCCACACTCCTCTCCTTTACATACCGATCACTGTCATAGCCTCCACACCCCTCTCCTTTACATACCGATCACTGTCATACCCTCCACACCCCTCTCCTGTACATACGGATCACTGTCATACCCCCCACACTCCTCTCCTGTACATACCGATCACTGTCATACCTTCCACACTCCTCTCCTGTACATACCGATCACTGTCATACCTCCACACTCCTCTCCTGTACATACCGATCACTGTCACACCCCCGCACTCCTCACTGTACAAACTGATCACTGTCATACCTCCCACACTCCTCTCCTGTACATAACAATCACTGTTATACCTCCACACTCCTCTCCTGTACATACCCATCACTGTCACACCCCCCACACTCCTCTCCTGTACATACCGATCACTGTCATACCTCCACACTCCTCTCCTGTACATACCAATCACTGTCATACCTCCCACACTCCTCTGCTGTACATACCGATCACTGTCATACCTCCACACTCCTCTCCTGTACATACCGATCACTGTCACACCCCCCACACTCCTCTCCTGTACATACCGATCACTGTCACACCCCCCCCCCACTCCTCTCCTGTACATACCGATCACTGTCACACCCCGCACACTCCTCTCCTGTACATACCGATCACTGTCACACCCCCCCCACTCCTCTCCTGTACATACCGATCACTGTCATACCTCCACACTCCTCTCCTGTACATACCGATCACTGTCACACCCCCCACACTCCTCTCCTCTACATACCAATCACTGTCATACTGTCTGCATTGCTCCCTCACTGCTCACTAAGACATTTCTCTCTCATTGTTCGATGGACTCACTTTTCCTTCTTCCATCACTAATATATTTCGTAATGATTGTAATTTGTGTTTCTTGGTTATTATTGCTCTTTCTCCTGCAGTTGCTCCTTTCTGGCCGGATGGTGATGCCAAGCAGAAAATATGATTAGACTGCGAGAACATAATGGGATTAATCAATGTCTGCATTTACTGCTGTAATCCTGACATCTGATGTCATCAATTAAAATGGTAATTGCGGAGCGATTTAACATTCATCTCACAGAAGAAGCATTTGGTGCCGAGTACCTGCAATACGCAGCATGTCTGGCCGCAGCACAAAGCCTGCGAGGGTGGAAAACATAGAGCGTGCTGCAGGAGAAGAGACTCCGCAGGATGAAGATGTACCCCAGGCTGGGCGTTCCGGGATCAACGTGAGAGTATCTAATATCTAAGGAAGAGATCTCTATTCCACATACATACAGTGGGGATGGAAAGTATGGGCCCCCCAGCTAAAAATGTGTATTAATGTGCATAAAGAAGCCGAGGAAAGATGGAAAAATCTCCAAAAGGCATCAAATTACAGATTAGACATTCTTATAATATGTCAACAAAAGTTAGATTTTATTTCCATCATTTACACTTTCAAAATAACAGAAAACTAAAAAAATGACGTCTGCAAAAGTTTGGGCCCCCTGCAGAATTTATAGCATGCACTGCCCCCTTTGCCAAGCTGAGACCTGCCAGTGTCATGGATTGTTCTCAATCATCGTCTGGGAAGACCAGGTGATGTCAATCTCAAAGGTTTTAAATGCCCCGACTCATCTGACCTTGCCCCAACAATCAGCACCATGGCTTCTTCTAAGCAGTTGTCTAGAAAACTGAAACTGAAAATAGTTGACGCTCACAAAGCTGGAGAAGGCTATAAGAAGATAGCAAAGCGTTTTCAGATGTCAATATCCTCTGTTCGGAATGTAATTAAGAAATGGCAGTCATCAGGAACAGTGGAAGTTAAAGCAAGATCTGGAAGACCAAGAAAAATATCAGATAGAACAGCTCGCAGGATTGTGAGAAAAACAATTCAAAACCCACGTTTGACTGCACGATCCCTCCAGAAAGATCTGGCAGACACTGGAGTTGTGGTCACTATTCCACTATAAAGAGATACTTGTACAAATATGGTCTTCATGGAAGAGTCATCAGAAGAAAACCTCTTCTACGTCCTCACCACAAAAATCATCGTTTGAACTTTGCAAATGAACATATAGACAAGCCTGATGCATTTTGGAAACAAGTTCTGTGGACCGATGAGGTTAAAATGGAACTTTTTGGCCGGAATGAGCAAAGGTACGTTTGGAGAAGAAGGGGCACAGAATGTAATGAAAAGAACCTCTGCCCAACTGTGAAGCATGGGGTTGGATCAATCATGCTTTGGGGTTGTGTTGCAGCCAGTGGCACAGGGAACATCTCACGAGTAGAAGGAAAAATGGATTCAATAACATTTCAGCAAATTTTGGATGGTAACTTGATGCCATCTGTGAAAAAGCTGAAGTTAAAGAGAGGATGGCTTCTACAAATGGATAATGATCCTAAACACACCTGGAAATCCACGGGGGATTACATCAAGAGGCGTAAACTGAAGGTTTTGCCATGGCCTTCACAATCTCCTGACCTCAACATCATTGAAAATCTATGGATAGACCTTAAAAGAGCCGTGCGTGACAGACAGCCCAGAAATCTCAAAGAACTGGAAGACTTTTGTAAGGAAGAATGGGCAAAGATACCTCAAACAAGAATTGAAAGACTCTTGGCTGGCTACAAAAAGCGTTTACAAGCCGTGATACTTGCCAAAGGGGGCAGTACAAGATATTAACTCTGCAGGGGCCCAAACTTTTGCAGACGCCATTTTTTGTTTTCTGTTATTTTGAAAGTGTAAATGATGGAAATAAAATCTAACTTTTGTTGACATATTATAAGAATGTCTAATCTGTCATTTGATGCCTTTTGGAGATTTTTCCATCTTTCCTTGGCTTCTTTATGCACATTAATACACATTTGTAGCTGGGGGGCCCAAACTTTCCATCCCCACTGTATATATACACTATATTGCCCCAAGTATTGTCCCCGCCCCCCCCGTATATACACTATACTGCCCCAAGTATTGTCCCCCCCCTGTATATACACTATATTGTCCCAAGTATTGTCCCCGCCCCCCCCCGTATATACACTATATTACCCCAAGTATTGTCCCCGCCCCCCTGTATATACACTATATTGCCCCAAGTATTGTCCCCGCCCCCCGTATATACACTATATTGCCCCAAGTATTGTCCCCGCCCCCCGTATATACACTATATTGCTCCAAGCATTGTCTCCGCCCCCCATATATACACTATATTGCCCCAAGTATTGTCCCGCCCCCCCATATATACACTATATTGCCCCAAGTATTGTCCCCGCCCCCCTGTATATACACTATATTGCCCCAAGTATTGTCCCCGCCCCCCCGTAAATACACTATATTACCCCAAGTATTGTCCCCGCCCCCCTGTATATACACTATATTGCCCCAAGTATTGTCCCCGCCCCCCGTATATACACTATATTCCCCAAGTATTGTCCCCGCCCCCCTGTATATACACTATATTGCCCCAAGTATTGTCCCCGCCCCCCCGTAAATACACTATATTACCCCAAGTATTGTCCCCGCCCCCCTGTATATACACTATATTGCCCCAAGTATTGTCCCCGCCCCCCGTATATACACTATATTCCCCAAGTATTGTCCCCGCCCCCGTATATACACCATATTGCCCCAAGTATTGTCCCCGCCCCCCTGTATATACACTATATTGCCCCAAGTATTGTCCCCGCCCCCACCGTATATACACTATATTGCCCCAAGTATTGTCCCCGCCCCTCGTATATACACTATATTGCCCCAAGTATTGTCCCCGCCCCCTGTATATACACTATATTGCCCCAAGTATTGTCCCCGCCCCCCGTATATCCACTATATTACCCCAAGTTTTGGGCTGCTGGCCTTTCCACACACATGACCTTTACAACCAATGCCCGGCGGAGGTGCGCGGATGGGTAAGAGAGAAAGCCCCTACCACCCTTGCAAAGGACGCTGCCCTGGCCGACGAGATCCTGGCCATCAAACCACATTGGAAACAGTGGGCCCCTGAGCTGCCAAGGGCCCCGCCCCCACCACCTCTGCCAAAACAGGCCCCCACCTACCACTGCCAACTCCGCAGGACCGCAACCCAGAGACCACTTCACGGGGCCCCCCCATGGACCGCCGCTGCTACATGTGCAACCAGCCGGGGCACCTCCAAGCCAACTGCCGCATGTCCCAAAGCCGCCGCTTCCCCCGCCCGGTCCACTACCTGGAGCTCCATCCCACCGCTGCCACTAGTGTGACGGAGCGTAGGCAGGACAGAACACACAGAGTAGATGGCAAACGCACAAAGCTTTATTGAGGCAAACAGATGACAGTCACCGAATAGGGGAGTTCATAGGGAGGGTAAATATGCCAGTTCAGGACGACACGGAAGGACCAACACACTTAAAGTCCAACACCGAGAGCCAAGGGAGAGTCTCTGTCGCAAGTAATCCAACAGGGAGTTTGGTGTGAGGTCAGCACAAGAACAGTTCAAGTGAAGCCGGCAGAGAGCATGTACTCACGGATCCCTGGTTTCTAGCAGACAGTCTTCCCCAGCTCTGGGAGAAGGGGGTCCTAGGCAGCCTTGGGTCTCTGCCGAGCCTGGCCACGAAAAAGTCCCAGCCGCAGCTCAGGCCCCTTCCATCAGCTACACAGCGGTGAATACCTCGGGAGCTCTGGCATCAACTTCTTAAAACTGGTCAGACCCCCTAGTCACCTAGGCAACCTGGGGGGGGGGGGGGCAGAGGTAGCGTGGCTCCATCTTGTTTTAGGAATGCCTTTCATCTTTGCAGGAGGGGAGAGGGGCACGGATGAGAGACAGCAGAGAGAGCAGGGACACAGCAAGGGGCTGAGGGGGGGCAGTTGTGACAGGGGGATATGATTTCCATGTAGAATACATAAGGGGGGATATGATCTCCATGTATAATACATAAGGGGGGATATGATCACTATGTGTAATACATAAGGGGGGGGATATGATCTCCATGTATAATACATAAGGGGGGGGGTATGATCTCCATGTATAATACATAAGGGGGGATATGATCTCCATGTATAATACATAAGGGGGGGGGTATGATCTCCATGTATAATACATAAGGGGGATATGATCTCCATGTATAATACATAAGGGGGGGATATGATCTCCATGTATAATACATAAGGGGGGATATGATCACCATGTATAATACATAAGGGGGGGGATATGATCTCCATGTATAATACATAAGGGGGGATATGATCTCCATGTATAAGGGGGGATATGATCACCATGTATAATACATAAGGGGGGATATGATCTCCATGTATAATACATAAGGGGGGATATGATCTCCATGTATAATACATAAGGGGGATATGATATCCATGTATAATACATAAGGGGGGGGATATGATCTCCATGTATAATACATAAGGGGGGATATGATCTCCATGTATAATACATAAGGGGGGATATGATCTCCATGTATAATACATAAGGGGGGATATAATCTCCATGTATAATACATAAGGGGGGATATGATCTCCATGTATAATACATAAGGGGGATATGATCACCATGTATAATACATAAGGGGGGATATGATCTCCATGTATAATACATAAGGGGGGATATGATCTCCATGTATAATACATAAGGGGGGGATATGATCTCCATGTATAATACATAAGGGGGGATATGATCTCCATGTATAATACATAAGGGGGGATATGATCTCCATGTATAATACATAAGGGGGGATATGATCTCCATGTATAATACATAAGGGGGGGATATGATCTCCATGTATAATACATAAGGGGGGATATGATCTCCATGTATAATACATAAGGGGGGATATGATCTCCATGTATAATACATAAGGGGGGATATGATCTCCATGCATAATACATAAGGGGGGGATATGATCTCCATGCATAATACATAAGGGGGGATATGATCTCCATGCATAATACATAAGGGGGGATATTATCTCCATGCATAATACATAAGGGGGGATATGATCTCCATTTATAATACATAAGGGGGGATATGATCACCATGTATAATACAAAAGGGGGGGGTGGATATGATCACCATGTATAATACATAAGGGGGGATATGATCTCCATGTATAATACATAAGGGGGGTATGATCTCCATGTATAATACATAAGGGGGGGATATGATCTCCATGTATAATACATAAGGGGGATATGATCACCATGTATAATACATAAGGGGGGATACGATCTCCATGTATAATACATAAGGGGGATATGATCTCCATGTATAATACATAAGGGGGGATACGATCTCCATGTATAATACATAAGGGGGATATGATCTCCATGTATAATACATAAGGGGGGGATATGATCTCCATGTATAATACATAAGGGGGGATATGATCACCATGTATAATACATAAGGGGGGATATGATCTCCATGTATAATACATAAGGGGGGATATGATCTCCATGTATAATACATAAGGGGGGATATGATCTCCATGTATAATACATAAGGGGGATATGATCTCCATGTATAATACATAAGGGGGGATATGATCTCCATGTATAATACATAAGGGGGGATATGATCTCCATGTATAATACATAAGGGGGGATATGATCTCCATGTATAATACATAAGGGGGGGGATATGATCTCCATGTATAATACATAATGGGGGATATGATCTCCATGTATAATACATAAGGGGGGATATGATCTCCATGTATAATACATAAGGGGGGATATGATCTCCATGTATAATACATAAGGGGGGATATGATCTCCATGTATAATACATAAGGGGGGATATGATCTCCATGTATAATACATAAGAGGGGATATGATCTCCATGTATAATACATAAGGGGGGATATGATCTCCATGTATAATACATAAGGGGGATATGATCTCCATGTATAATACATAAGGGGGGATATGATCTCCATGTATAATACATAAGGGGGGATATGATCTCCATGTATAATCCATCAGTGGTTCATATAGTGAACTCGGTGTAGTTATTCCCCCTGAGGTCATCACAGAGGACAAGGGGGCGCTCTTTACGTCTGGAGGAAAAGAAATGTCATCTCCAAACACGGAAAGGTTTCTTCACAGTAAGAGCTGTGAGAATGTGGAATAGACTCCCTCAAGAGTTGGGTGTGGCCAGCTCAGTAGATTGCTGTAGGAAAGTCCTGGATCCTTTCTTGGATACACAGAATATAACTGGATATAACATTTATAGGGAAAGTTGATCCAGGGAATATCCGATTGCCTCTCGGGGGATCAGGAAGGATTTTTTTTCCCTGCAGGAGCATATTGGATCGTGCTTTGCTGGGTGTTTGCCTTCCTCTGGATCAACTGTGGGTGGAGGATTATAACTTTTTTTTTATAGTTGAACTGGATGGACTTTTTTCAGCCAGACTATCTATGTAACTATGTTTACATTGTTTAGGATAATGTGATCAAGCATTGATCTGATTTTTGTCGTGTACATTCTGTGTGAATTTTCAATAAAGAAAGTACCTGTTTGCACCTAAGCTAGTGTCCTCTAATTCTTGGGTGCCATTCCCAGCTATAATACCTGGATCCCGTGTCCTAGTGGCAAGGAAGCAGCTCTTTGGTGGGTACACCAAGGTGGGATGCCAGGAGGTCCATCACAACCCCCAACACTAAGGGTCCACTCCTAACATTAGTGCCCCCCCTAGATAAGAAAGCTTCCCCTCACTTCAATGTCTCCCTATTACCAAAGTCCCCTCATCACAGTAGAGTTCCCACTATCACAGAGCCCCCCAATCACACAATCAGACCCCCCCAATCGCAGATAGCCAATCACACAATGTCCCCATCACAGAGCCCCCCAATTACTCAGTTCTCTCTTCACATCAGAGCCCTCTCTTTTGACTCCAGCTATGCAGGGCAAAGCGTGAGGTGGAGGAGGTTTAGAAGTGGTGAACTCTTTTCCTCTCCAAGGCTGGAAATGTTCAAAGACCATATAAGTCTATAGGCCGTATCCCAAGGCTGAAGAAGATCTGAGATGTTCAATAGCAGTCTATTGGGCTATATCCCAAGGCTGAAGAAGATCTGAGCTGACCCATAGACGTCTATTGGGCTATATACCAAGGCTGAAGAAGATCTGAGATGTCCCATAGAAGTCTGTATCCCAAGGCTGGAGATGTTCAGAGACAGTATCATATAAGTCTATAGGGCCGTATCCCAAGGCTGGAGAAGATCTGAGCTGTCCCATAGAAGTCTATTGGGCTATATCCCAAGGCTGAAGAAGATCTGAGCTGTCCCATAGACGTCTATTGGGCTGTATCCCAAGGCTGAAGAAGATCTGAGATGTCCCATAGCAGTCTATTGGGCTGTATCCCAAGGCTGAAGAAGATCTGAGCTGTCCCATAGACGTCTATTGGGCTATATACCAAGGCTGAAGAAGATCTGAGCTGTCCCATAGAAGTCTATTGGGCTATATACCAAGGCTGAAGAAGATCTGAGCTGTCCCATATAAGTCTATTGGGCTATATACCAAGGCTGAAGAAGATCTGAGCTGTCCCATATAAGTCTATAGGCCGTATCCCAAGGCTGAAGAAGATGTGAGATGTCCCATAGAAGTCTATTGAGCTATATACCAAGGCTGAAGAAGGTCTGAGATGTCCCATAGAAGTCTCTTGGGCTGTATCCCAAGGCTGAAGAAGATGTGAGATGTCCCATAGAAGTCTATTGGGCTATATACCAAGGCTGAAGAAGATCTGAGCTGTCCCATAGATGTCTATTGGGCTGTATCCCAAGGCTGGACAAGATTTGAGGCAGTCCCATAGAGTTCTATGAGGCTGTATCCCAAGGCTGGAGATGTTCAGAGATAGTATCATATAAGTCTATAGGGCCGTATTGCAAGGATGAGGAAGATCTGAGATGTCCAATAGCAGTCTATTGGGCTGTATCCTATGGCTGCAGAAGATGTGAGATGTCCCATAGAAGTCTATTTGGCTGTATTCCAATGCTGAAGAAGATCTGAGCTGTCCATAGAAGTCTGTTGGGCTGTATCCCAAGACTGGAGAAGATCTGAGACAGTCCCATAGAAGTCTATTGGGCTGTATCCCAAGGCTGGAGAAGATTTGAGGCAATCCCATAGAGTTCTATGAGGCTGTATCCCAAGCCTGAGGAAGATGTGAGATATCCCATAGAAGTCTATTGGGCTGTATCCCAAGGCTGAAGAAGATCTGAGCTGTCCCATAGAAGTCTATTGGTGTCATGTACCTGAAGGGAGACTGAAATGACGAGGTCGGCCTCACTTGTGTCACTAGCCCTGACCCCACTGGAGTTGGAACAGAGGGAGTTTAGGACCCAGGGGAACAAGAGCGCCAGTAGTTGTTGTTTGTAGCTCTTGCAGATGATGACCCTGGAAGACTGATGATCTTCTGATTCAGGCACAGTAGTAACAAGCAGAGCAGGTCTTGTAGATTGCCAGGCGTGCACCAGAGCAAGGCAGGTAGTGAGGGTAAGAGACAGAAGCAGTGTCTTAGGAATAGCCAGGGTCATCAACAGTCGGGCAGCGTTGTACAGAATCAGAAGGAAAGCCAAGGTCAGGAGCAGAGCCGAAGTCAGGAACCAGTATCAATCAGGAGAGCAATCAGAGTCAGGTGAGGAACAAGCCGGGTCAGTAACAAAGGAATCACACAGGAACAAGCAGGACACGGGGGAGCTGAAGACCAGTCAGCATCTAACATGGGCAGAGACACTCTTTAAATAGGCCGTCTGGCACCAATCTTCGCTGTGCACGTGCGTGTGCGCGTTCGCGCATTTCTGCCTGCATGTGCACAACCGACAACTCTTCTCCGGGAGTTCCTATGCGCATGCGCATTTCTAATCGCGATTCGTCTTGCCGGAAATCTCTTACAATTAGGCTGTATCCCAAGGCTGGAGAAGATCTGAGACAGTCCCATAGAAGTCTATTGGGCTGTATCCCAAAGCTGGAGAAGATCTAAGACAGTCCCATAGAAGTCTATTGGGTTGTATCCCAAGGCTGGAGAAGATCTGAGACAGTCCCATAGAAGTCTATTGGGCTGTATCCCAAGGCTGAAGAAGATTGGAGCTGTCCCATAGAAGTCTATTGGGCTGTATCCCAAGGCTGAAGAAGATCTGAGACAGTTCCATAGAAGTCTATTGGGCTGTATCCCAAGGCTGGAGAAGATTTGAGGCAATCCCATAGAGTTCTATGAGACTGTATCCCAAGGCTGGAGATGTTCAGAGACAGTATCATATAAGTCTATAGGGCCGTATCCCAAGGCTGAAGAAGATCTGAGACAGTCCCATAGAAGTCTATTGGGCTGTATCCCAAGGCTGGAGAAGATTTGAGGCAATCCCATAGAGTTCTATGAGACTGTATCCCAAGGCTGGAGATGTTCAGAGACAGTATCATATAAGTCTATAGGGCCGTATCCCAAGGCTGAAGAAGATCTGAGCTGTCCATAGAAGTCTGTTGGGCTGTATCCCAAGGCTGGAGAAGATCTGAGACAGTCCTATAGAAGTCTATTGGGCTGTATTCCAAGGCTGAAGAAGATTGGAGCTGTCCCATAGAAGTCTATTGGGCTGTATCCCAAGGCTGGAGAAGATTTGAGGCAATCCCATAGAGTTCTATGAGACTGTATCCCAAGGCTGGAGATGTTCAGAGACAGTATCATATAAGTCTATAGGGCCGTATCCCAAGGCTGAAGAAGATCTGAGACAGTCCCATAGAAGTCTATTGGGCTGTATCCCAAGGCTGGAGAAGATTTGAGGCAATCCCATAGAGTTCTATGAGACTGTATCCCAAGGCTGGAGATGTTCAGAGACAGTATCATATAAGTCTATTGGGCTGTATCCCAAGGCTGGAGAAGTTCTGAGATGTCCAATAGCAGTCTATTGGGCTGTATCCTAAGGCTGAAGAAGATGTGAGATGTCCCATAGAGGTCTATTGGGCTGTATCCCAAGGCTGGAGAAGATCTGAGACAGTCCTATAGAAGTCTATTGGGCTGTATTCCAAGGCTGAAGAAGATTGGAGCTGTCCCATAGAAGTCTATTGGGCTGTATACCAAGGCTGGAGAAGATTTGAGGCAATCCCATAGAGTTCTATGAGACTGTATCCCAAGGCTGGAGATGTTCAGAGACAGTATCATATAAGTCTATTGGGCTGTATCCCAAGGCTGGAGAAGTTCTGAGCTGTCCAATAGAAGTCTACTGGGCTGTATCCCAAGGATGGAGAAGTTCTATGGAGCTGTATCCTGAGGTCAGAGACAATCAATGATGGCACCATAGAGTTCTGTGGGGCAGTATCCCAAGGCCAGAGATGATCTAAGATGGTCTCATAGAAGTCTTCGAGGCTGTAGGGTTCTGGTGTGCTCTGGGAAGGTGGGTTAGAGCACATAGCCTTTGAAGGCCAACTCTAGGAATTTAAATAAATCCACTATTGCAGAGGCGTTACATAGTTGGTAAGATTGAATAAAGACACCAGTCTATCCAGTTCAACCTGTGGGTGTGTGTTTGTGTGTTCGTGCCGAAATCATTGCCCGTATCCCTGTATATTGTGTTCGTCAAGATACCTGTCCAAGAGTTTTTTAAAACTATAAATGCTTCCTGCCGATACCACCAATTGTGGACGTGATTTCCACATCCGTACCGCCCTGGCAGTGAAGAAACTCCTTACGCAGCGTAAGATTAAACCGTTCTTCGTCCAATCTCATCGAACGACCCCGTGTCTGATCACACTCCCTGAGACTGAATCGTTTATTCGTTTATACTAGAATCACCATTAAGATACTTGTACTGTGTATCGCTATGATATCCAGGGCCGGTTCTAAACTATTTTGCGCCCTCCCCCCCCCCCCCCCACAATAAATAAATAACATTTTTAAAATACAGCAGAAAATAATAAATCAACAAAACATGAAACTGCTACATTTTCTTAAAATTGCAAAAATAACTTCCATAAGATGCCACCAGCACCAATATTAAAGACAAAAGATATATGAACCAAATATAAAATAACCGTATTAACCAATCAGAGAAAAAAAAAAAGAGATAGAGTTACAAAACTCCACAGTGATCAGCAGCCGCCAGCTTGCAGTAAGGGACTGAGTCTGAGAGGAACACTGGAAGGAGCGGCATCTTCCTCTGTCCTTTCTTCCTCCCTCTCTGCCTCCCTCCCTCAGCTGAAGGACCATTTATGACATGGCGGCGTCCCACGCAATCAATCAGCATCCGCTCCCCTCATCCCGACCATTGTCCGCTCCCTTCTCCGCCTCCTGTCACCTTCATGACCCGCCATACTCCTAGGCTCCTCTGATGGCTCCTACCGGGGTGCGGAGTCCAGGCTGTGGCTCTCAGTGAGGACAGGCGGACTCCCAGCACTACACCACTTCCCTCTCATACACATTGGACCCCGGTCATCCGACTCACATAGGGTTAACCCTACAACCAGAGCACACCCCCACCTACTGATTGGCTCCAGCTGTGCAGAAGAAGGTGGAGCCAGTGCTG